>NW_025920104.1:3122223-3190127 GCF_902686445.1 Sciurus carolinensis
GATGAAAAGACAGAAAGAAAGAAAAGAAAGAAAGAAAGACAGAAAGAAGAAAGAGAGAGAGAGAGAGAGAGAGAGAGAGAGAGAGAGAGAGAGAGAGAGAGAGAGAGAGAGAGAATGAAGGAAATAAAGATCTGGATTGCCCAGGTGCACCAGGCCTGAGAATGTCAGGGAATTCACTAATTTCCATGCATCTTTTATTCTTTCCAGATATTCACAGTAAGGAAAAATTAAAAGGATCCCATATGTACATATTGTCCTTGAAAAGAGCCTCCCGAGGACTTCATGTTGTCCCAGAATTTTTTCGTATTTGAACTGATTCTAATCTGATCCAGTTGTTTAATATTTCATACTGTGTCATGTTTCAAAGCCTCTGTCTTCTTCTGAACTCCAGGGTATTTTTGTGAATTCAACTTTTGTCCTGGTCTTGTTTTGTGTTCCTGGAGTTTCTTGCCTAATGTTTACTTCTACTGTCTTTACTCAGAGTCCAATTAATCAAAAGTTAACTCATAAATACACTGGAAAGGAAGAGATTCCTTTTGAAAAGACCTAAGGATGGAGAATATACAATGGTGAAAATAAAAGTAAACCTTGCACCTTGGAGAATGAGTAGCCCACATGAAACTTTAATTTTAGTCTTCCCCATGGCTGGTAGATTCTACACCTTATGTCTCCTACTGCACAGGTCCTATGCATGTTTTATAAAAAATTGTGACAGGCTTTATCTTAATTTCTCAGTGGTGAAATAAGACATTCTGTGCAATAAACATCTGAAGCTATTTTGTTTCATAACTGGGAATCTATAACTATAAATTCTTTGTTTTATATCAGCTTTATGCATATGTGTGCATACCTGTTTATTGTATGTTGTATCTACATATATGCTTTTGTCTATATATTATGTATATGATACCAAAATTGGCATATATATAAAATAAGCATTAATAAATTTACAATAAAATGGATCCAAATGCCTTTCAGTTCACATGACTAAAACTGGCTAAATATGATAAAAGTATGGATGTCTTTAAATTTGCTTAACTATTAATTTCTCTAAGTGGTCAAGCCATCAATATAGTGTTGATTTCTCTAAAATGGTTAAAGTGTAATATCTATTTCTTATAGGATGTGTCTTCAGCAAAAAATAATGACTTAAAATATTAGGTAGGTTGATCTAAAATCTTGGATGTCATGGATACCACAAGTTAAAATTAGATGAATTACATTTAACAGCAATAGAATAAGCATTTGTAAAAGTACATGTTAAGGAGAAAAGTCAATACCAATGAATCTACCATGATGAATCAATATTCATGAATCTACCCTATCAAGTTAATATCAACAATTCTATGTTGAAAAATTGATATTGACTAATCAATATCAATGCATCTACACTGAAGTGTTGATTTTAATGAATCTACAATGAAGGGTTGATATCAATGAATCTACCCAGAATAGTTAAAATAGATGAATCTATACAATGGGTTGATATAAATGAATCGACTCCAATGAGTCAATATTGATGAATCTACATCAACAGGTAGATACTGACAAATATACCCAGAAGAGTAGATATCAACAAATATAACCCAATGGTTTGATATAAATGAATCTACATTGATGAATTCATAACAATAAATTGATATTGATGAATCTACCCCTACAAGTTGATATCTACAAATCACCACCAATGAGTCAATATTGACAAATCAGTCAAGTCAACTCTTTATCATCAAATCTACATAGGTTGATATTAATGAATCTACCCTGATGAGTTGATATTGATGAATCTACACCAAATTATTGATATCATTGAATCTACATCTAACAATTGATATTGACAGATATATTCTGATGGGTTGATATTGACAAATCTACCCTGACAGGTTGATATAAATGAATCTACATTGATGAGAAGGGTAGATATTGGTGAATATACCCAGAAGAGTAAATGTCAAAAAATATACCCCAGAGGGTCGATATCAATGAATCTACATTGACAAATCCTTACTGAAAATCAATATTGATGAATCTATCCCTATAAGTTGTTATCTACAAATCTTCACCAAAGAGTTAATATCAACAAATCTACCCAGACACATCAATATCAACCAATGTATATGGACTAGTCAATATTGATGAATGTAATTATCAAATTGATTTCAACAAATCACTATTGATGGATCTACCCAGTTTAGTTGATATCAGAGAATCTACCATAACTGATTGATGATGACAAATCTACCACAATGGGTTGATAATGACAAAACTATACAAAATTGTGGATATCAAGAATCTATCATGGTGACTCAATATTGTTGATGTACCTTGTTGAGTCAATATTGACAAATCTACATTGATGAATCAATATCAACAAATCTTTCCACTGAGTTGATATTAACAAATATACCCCAGAGTCGATATCAATGAATCTATATCAATGTGTCAATATCAACAAATAAACCCCATAAAGTCAATATTGATGAATCTACCTCAATGTGTTGATATCAATAAATCTACACCAGTGAGTATATATTAATGAATCTAACTTCATGAGTCATAATCCATGAATCTACACTGATGGTCCAATTTTGACAAATCTACACAGGTGAGTAGATATTGACAAACATTCCCCATTAAGTCAATATTGACATATCTACTTTGAACAGTTGATATCAACAAATCAATATCGAACAATATACTCCAACAAGTCAATATCAACAAATCTACAACAATTAATTGAAATTGAAGAATGTATGCCTATGGGTCAATATCAACAAATCTATGCTGAAGGGTACACATAGATGTTTCTTCAACAATGTGTCAATGTTGATGAATCTAAACCTTCAAGTCAATATTAATGAATTGGAACTGACAGGTAAATATTGATGAATCTGCAGCTTTAAGGTGACATTGATAAATTTACACCTTTCAGTCAATATCAATGGATCTAGACCAATGGGTCAATATTAAAGAATCTGAACTGATATGTTGATATCATCAAACCTACCCAATTAAAATAATTTTGATGAAACTACCCCAATGGGTAGATATGGAAGAATCTACACCAATGATTCATATTGATGAATTTACACCAAAAAGTTAATATCAACAAATCTGTCCTTAGGTCAAAAACAATGAATCTATCCAGAAGAGTTGATATTGACAAATAAACCCTGATGGTTCAATATAAATGAAGTTACATCTATGAATCAATACTGACAAATCAATATCTGATGAATCAACACAGATAGTTCAATATCAACAAATATACACTTATGAGTCAATATAGATGAATCAACATACACAGGTCAATGTCAATGAATCTACCCCATCAAGTTGATATTGATGAATCTAACCCAATGGATTGATATGGATAGATCTACATTGAAGAGTCAATATCAATGAATCTGCTCTAGTTGATTGATATCAAAGAATCTATGCCAATGAATCAATATCAATGAATCAACACCTATGACTGACTTCAGTGAATATATCCCATCAAGTTGATAATGACTATTCTAACACAATGGGTTGGTGTGGAGGAATCTACACAGACAAGTCAATAGCAATGAATATGTGCCAAAGAGTCAATATTGGGAAATATACTTCAAAGGGTAAATACAGTTGACTCTACCTTGATGGATTGATATTGATGATTGTACACCAATGGGTCAATATTGATGATCTACACTGACAAGTTGATATCCACAAATCTACTCAACAAGTTGGCACCAATGAATCTACATCATATCATTGATAATGAAAATTGATATTGAACAATTTACCACAACAAGTCAATATTTATGAATCTACATGCTTGTATCAATATTGACAAATCTACCCCAATATGTTGACATGAACAAATGTAACCCAATGGGTCAATATTGACCAAACTACATTGATGGGTCAATGCTGACAAATGTACCTTGACAGGTCAATATCGATGAATCTACCCTGATGGATCAATGTTGTGGCATCTATCTCAAAGAGTCAATATTGACAAATCTACCCTGAATAGTTGATATAGATGAATCTACACTGATGAATAAATATTAGTAAATCTAACCTTTGAGTTGAATTTGACGAGTCTACAGTGATGAATCAAAACTGATGTATCTACACCAATGAATCTACATCAGAGATTCAATATTGATGGCTCTACCCCATAAATTCTTTATCAGTGAACCTACAGCATCAAATCAATAGACTTATCAAAATCAAAGAATCTACACTGAATTGTCACTATTGATGAATCTATGCTGATGAGTCAATTTTGATGAATCTACACAGATGGTTAGATATTGATGAATCTAATGAGAAGAGTCAATATTGAACAATCTAACTCAACGAGTTGATATGGACTAATCTACCTTGACAAGTCTATTTTGATGCATCTACACCAAAGGGTTATCAACAAGTCTAACCCCATTGGTTGAAATAGATGAATCTACCCCAATGAGTACATTTTGACAAATTGAACCAGTTAATATTGATGAATCTAATCAGAGAGCTGATATTAATGAATCTAACCAATGGAGTTGATATTGAGGAATGAAACCTGATGAATCAATATGGGCAAATCTATCCTGATGATTCAATATTGACAAATCTACAACAAAGTGTTGATATTGACTAATCTATTTCAACAAATTGATATTGATGAATATGCACAGAAGACTCGATATTGAAGGATCTACCCTGATGGGTCAATATCAATGAATCAACATTGACAAATTAATATCAGCATATCAATATCAGTGAAAGTAACCAGTTGAGTCAATCTCTATGAATCTCTACCAATGAGTCAAAATTGATGAATTCACTCAGTCGAGTCAATATCATCAAATCTCTCATGACAGGTCAATATTGACCAATCTTCCCCATTTGGTCAATATCACTGACTCTACACTGAAGAGTAGATACTGACAAATTTACCCTGAGAGTTCAATACCAATGAATCTACACCAACTAGTAGATATTTATGAGTTTACACTGATGGGTTGGTATTAACAAATGTACCCTTTATGGTTGTTATCTACAAATCTATGCCAATGAGTAGATATCAATAAATCTACCCTGTCAAGTCAATATTGTTCAATCAAGACTGACAGGTTAATATTGATGAATCTACCTCATTGAGGTTTTATTGACCAATCTAAACCATAGATGATTTCAATGAATCTACAACTTCTTGTTGATATCAATGAACCTATACTAATGGGACAATAGTGACAAATCTACACCAATAAGTAGATATTAATGAATCTATCACAATGTGTCAATATAGCCAAATCTAGACTGATGGGTCAATTTCAATGAATCTAACCAGTTGAGTTGATGTCAGTAATTCAAATCATTTGAGTTGATATTGAGGAATCTATTTGGTTTGGTCAATATGAAAAAATCTACACCAATGAATCAATATTGACAAATATACACCAAATAGTTGATATTGAAAAATCTACCCCAATGGGTAGTCAATGACAAATTTACCCCTATGGGCTGACATGACCAAATCTAAATTGACCAATCAAAATTGATACATCAATATTGACAAATATACCCTGATGAGACATTATTTTTATTATATATATATATATATATATATTTTAAAGACTGAATTTTGATTCATTGTACACAAATGGGATAAACTATTGTTTCTATGACTGTACACAATGTAGACTCACACCAATTGTGTAATCATACATGAACATAGGGAAATAATATCTGTCTCAGTTCCACTATTTCTCTTTCCCCACCCCTCTCACCCCATTTTCCTGTATGCAATTCAAAGTGCCTCCATTCTTCATTTACCCCCATTCCCCCCTTTTATGTTTCATCATCCACTTATCAGATAAGACATCATTGGTTTTGGGGGAATGGCATATTTCATTAGCATTATATCCTCCAACTCCATCCATTTACCAGTAAATGTCATAATTTTATTCTTCTTTATGACTGAGTAGTATTCCACTGTGTATATATAACACAGTTTCTTTATCCTTTCATCAATTGAAGAGAATCTACATTGGTTACACAATCTAGCTATTGTGAACTGAGCAGTTATATACATTGTTGTGACTATGTCACTGTAGTATGCTGATTTTAAGCCGTTTGGGTATAAACTGAGGAGTGGGATAGCTGGGTCAAATGGTGGGTCCATTTCAAGTTTTCTGAGGAATCTCCATACTGCTTTCCAGAAAACTGCATCAATTTTCAACCCAACCAGCAATGTATGAGTGAACTTTTTTCCCACATCCACACCATTTATTATTGCTTGTGTTCCTGATAATTACCATTCTAATTGGAGTTAGATGAAATCTTAGGGTAACTTTTAATTGCATTTCTCTAATTACTGGAGATGAGGTGTACTTTTTCATATATTTGTACATCACCTCTATATCTTCTGTGAAGTGTCTGCCCAGCTCCTTAGCCCATTTAATCATTGGGTTGTTTGTATTTTTGGTGTAAAGTTTGTAAGTTTTTTTATAAATTTTGGATAATAGTGCTCTATCTGAAGTGGATGTAGAAAAGATTTTCTCACACTCTGTAGGCTCTTTTTTTCACATTATGGATTATTTCCTTTGTTGAGAAAAAGCTTTTCAGTTTGAACTCATCCCATGTTTTGATTCTTGCTTTTTTTTCTTGTGCTCTGGGAGCGTTTTTAAAAGCCTGGTTCTAAACCAACATGATGATTTAGGTGAACCATCTCTGGTCTAATTTCTAGGTCCTTGATCCATTTTGAGTTAAGTTTTGTGCAGGGTGAGAGAGAGATTTGTAATTTCATTTTACTGCATATGAATTTCCAGTTTTCCCAGCACCATTTGATGAAGAGGCTATCTTTTTTCCATTGCAAGTTTTTGGCACCTTTATCTAGTATGAGATAACTACTTATGTGGGTTTGTCTCTGAATTCTATTCTGTACCTTTGGTTTACCTGTCTCTTTTGGCACCAATACCATGTCAATTTTGTTACTATTGCTCAATAGTAGAGTTTAAGGTCTGGTATTGTGATCCCTCCTGCATCACTCTTCCTACCCAGGATTGTGTTGGCTATTCTTGGTCTTTTATGCTTCCAGATGAATTTCTTGATGACTTTCTCTATTTCTATGATGAATGTTATTGAGATTTTATTTGAATTGTGTTAACTATGCATAGTGCCTTTAGAAGTATGACCAGTTTCACAATACTAATTCTGCCTACTCAAGAATATGGGAGATCTTTCTAAGGCTTTTTAAAATTTCTTTCTTTAGGGTTCTGTAGTTTTCATTGTAGAGATCTTTCACCTCTTTGTTAGATTGATTACCAAGTGTTTTTTTTTTTTAGGCTGTTGTGAATGGAGTAGTTTTTCTAATTTCATTTTCAGAAGATTCATCACTTATGAATAGAAATGCATCAGACTTATGTGTGGTGATTTCATATCCTACTACATTTCTGAATTCATTAAATTTTAGTTCTAGAAGTCTTCTGGTGGATTTTTATGGATCCTGTAAATACAGCATCATGTAGTCAGCAAATAGTGATAGCTTGAGTTCTTTTCCTATTTGTATCCCTTTAATTTCTTTGGTCTGCCTAATTGCTCTGGCTAGTGTTTCAAGGATGATGTTGAATAGAAGTGGCAAAAAGGGCATCCATGTCTTTTTCCAGGTTTTAAAGGGAATGCTTTCAGTTTTTCTCCATTAAGAATAATGTTGTCTGTGGGATTAGCATAGATAACCTTCACAATGTTGAGGAATGTTCCTACTATTCTATTTTTTCTTGTGTTTTGAGCATAAAATTGTGTTGCATTTTATCAAACAATTTTTCTGCACCAATTGAAATAATCATGATTTGTAACCTTACATCTATTGATATGATGAATTACATTTATTGTTTTCCAGATGTTGAAACAACCTTTCATCCCTGGGATGAACCCAACTTGATTGTGCTGCACTATTTTCTTAATACTTTTTTTAATGTGATTTTCCAGAATTTTGTTAAGAATTTTTGTATCTATATTTACCAGGGATGTTGGTCTAACGTTTTCTTTCCTTGATGCATGTTTTTCTGGTTTTGGTGTCAGGGTGATACTGGCTTCATAGAATGAATTTGGAAGAGTTCCCTGCATATTTCATAGAATACTTTGAGAAGTATTGGTATAAGTTCTTCTTTGAAGGTCTTGTAGAACTCAGCTGAGAATCTGTGTGATTCCAGGCTTTTCTTGGTTTATAAGCTTTTGATGGCTTCTTCTATTTCATTGTTTGAAATTGATCTGCTTAAATTGTTTATATACTCTTGATTCTATATGGGAGTATCATATGTCTCTAGAAAATTTTTGATGACTTCAAAATTTTCTATTTTTTGGAATCTAGATTTTCAAAGTAGCTTCTAATTATGTTATATATTTCAATGATGTTTGTCATGATTTTCCTTTTTCATCATGAATTTTGTAATTTAAATTTTCTATCTCCTCCTCATTACTATGACTGTTTATCTATTTGGCTTACTTTTTCAAAGAAACAACTTTTTGTTTTGTTGATTTTTTGAGTTGTTTCTTTAGTTTCAATTTCATTGATTTCAGCTCTGATTTTAATTATTTCCTGTCTTCTACTACTTTTGGTGGTCTTCTCTTCTTTTTGTAGGGCTTTGAGATGTAGTGTTAGGTCATTTAGTTGTGGACTTTTTTTCTTTCCTTTAATGCACTGCATGCAATATATTTCCCTCTTTCTTAGTACTGCTTTCTAAATGTCCCAGAGATTTTGATATGTTGTGTTGTCATTCTCATTTACTCCTAATAATTTTTTTTATCTCCTCCCTTATATTTTATGTTATCCATGCTACATTAAGTAGCATATTATTTAGTCTCCAGATGTTAGGGTAGTTTCTGTTTTTTATTTAGTCATTGATTTCTAATTTCATTTCATTATGATCTGATGGAACATAAGGTAGTATTTCTATTTTTTGAATTTACTAAGGGCTGCTTTGTGGCATAAAATATGTTCTATTTTAGAGAAGGATTTATGTGCTTCTGAGAATAAAACACATTTTCTCATTGATGGATGAAATATTCTATATATGTGTGTTAGGTTAAGTTATTGATTGTGTTATTGGGTTGTATGATTTCTTTGTTCAGTTTTTGTTTCTAATATCTATCCAGCAGTGAGAGCAGTGTGTTGAAGTCACCCAGAATTATTGTGTTGTGGTCTACTTGGTTCCTGTAGTTGAGAAGAATTTCTTTGATGTACATAGATGTGCTGTTATTTGGAACATAAATATTTACATTTGTTATGTCTTCCTGAATGATGGTTCCCTTCAGCAGTAAGAAATGTTCTTCTTCATCCCTTCCAAAAACTTTGACTTGAAGTCCACTTCTCCAGAGTAACCCCCACTTTTTCCTGAGTCCTTGTACATGGTATGTTTTTTCCCATCCTTTAACCTTTAGTATGTGGATGTCTTTTTCTATGAGATGAGTCTCTTGAAGGCAGCATATTGTTGGCTCTTTCTTTTTAATCCAATGTGCCAGTCTATACCTTTTGATTGATGAGCTTTGGTCATTAACATTCAGGGTTATTATTGATATATGATTTCTAGTTCTGGTGATTTTGGTTTATTTGTAGTTTTTAATGTGACTTGGTTTTCCTTCTTTTTTTTTTGGCTTTACATTTAGGGTACTTCCTCCATTTGCTGACTTAAACTGTTGTTTTCATTTCCTACTTATGAAATTGTTTGCTGAGAATGTTCTGTAGCACAGGTTTTCTACTTGCTATTTGCAAATTATTTTAACATTTGTTTATCATGGGAGAATTTTATTTCATTCTCCAATCTGAAAGTTAGTTTTTTTGGGTATAAGATTCTTTTTTGGCAACAATGTTCTTTAAGGATTTGAAAAAAGCCATTCCAGGCCCTTCTATCATTTAGGGTCTGGGTGAGGAATCTGATGATATCTGTATTGGTTTACCCCTTTTGTAATCTGATGCTTTTCTCTTGCATTCTTTAAAATTCTATTTTATTTGAATGTTAAGCATTTTCATTATAATATGCCTTGGTGTGGATCTCTTGCATTTTTGTACATTTGGTGTTCTGTATGTCTCTCATATTTGATTTTCCATTTCATTCTTTAGTTTTGGGTAATTTTTGGATATTATTTCATTGAAAAGTTTATTCAATCCTTTGGGTTGTATCTCTATGCCTTCTTCAATCACAATAATTTTCAAATTTGGTGTTTTCATGGTATCCCATATTTCTTGGATATTCCATTCATGATTTCTTACCATCTTCTCTGTTTGGTCAACTTTATTTTCAAGATTAAATATTTTGTCTTCATTTTGTACAGTTCTGTCTTCCAAGTGATTGAGTCTTTTGGTGATGCTTTCCATTGAGTTTATTTGGTTTATTGTTCTCCTCATTTCAAAGACATCTCTTTTTTTCAGAATTTCTGTAAAGGTTAGTTGGGGTCCAGCTATAAGGGTTAAAGGGAGAGCTAATAAAGAGGTAAATACTCAGGATGGCAATGAGTAAGAAGTGACTCTCGTGGAAAAACCAGTCCAGTTTTTTATTCATTTCAGGGTCATATCAAGTTACCTAGGTTACATAGTATAGTTAATTTTCCCATGTGCAGATCACAAAAGTTTCATGTTTTTTAGAGTCCACTAGTACCAAAGGTTATTATAATAAGATAATGTCTCCAGGCCTCAAGGACAGAGGATTTGCAGAGCATTTCTAAGCCATTCAAACAGAGTGCCTTTGTCCTGAGGAGATTGCTCAACTCAAATGACTTTTGCTCCTCTGTATATTGACTGACCTGAAATCCCTATGACTCCACTTTTTTGTTTTTTTATGGCCTTTACAATACGTGTGATTTGTCTTCTCTTTAAGAAAGATGGAGGGAGAAAGCAAAGCAAACATTGGCAAATACAAGCACAGCATAATAAAGCATGTATCAATAAACATTCTCCAATGAAAAACTGTTTGGTCCATGTAAAATTTGGCAGACATGAGGTTAACCAACCAAATAAATCCCAATCTCCATCACCTATTTACACCTTCTTTACAATGTTTTAAGATGATCCAATTCCTTGTGATTGTGGTTATTATTATCAGCTAAATTAAAACAACACATATTGTTAAAATCTTGGCATCCTATATGATGTAAAAACAATGAATAATCAATAGCAGCCCATTATCAAGAATAGCTTGATGATACGAATTTCAGAAGAATTAACAATTTCTGTTAAGTATGGAGGCACCACCACCTGGGATACAATAACAGAAAAATAACACAATAATAACCAGTTTAGTTATAGGATTTTGGTTAAGTTTGGCACACAGAGCTGTAACCAAGTTTTCTGGAGTACATTCTAAATCCATCTGGGCTAGCATTTGTTGAGCAGATGTTGTTAAATTTTTTATATTCCTCCAAGTCACTAGATGATTAGAAGACAGAGGGTCACTTTAGCCTCTTGTTCTTATCAGAGGTTCCTCCTTTGAATCAGAATCTTGGATCTGTAATCCCTGGAGCAAACAGGGTTTCTGCTACCTGTTTGTCCTGATTCTTTTTCTCATTCACTCCAGGTGATCAGCCAAAATACATTTGGACAAAAACAGCAATTTTGCCCACCCCTAATACACTTCCTTTTTTGTCCCCCATCACCACTTCAATTTGGACATAATCATACCATTCTCATAAAATCATCCATATAACTCTCTGCAGATGGCTTATAAGAAGGCTGTTGTACAAAGTCACTGACAGTGCTGAGTAGAGCCTGTGAGTCACCATTTCACAAAAGAGAGAGCTATCAAGGGGGATGATTCCTGGTGGCTCCAAATCAAACTTATAGCTGATTACTTCTGAATTTCTGAACTGTGGCACAGCAGCCTGTATTTCTCCTACATTCTTTCTATGCTCTAAGCCGTAGGATGGTCATTCCCTCCTGGCCTGCCTGGGATATTAAAAAGAAAATTGAGGTTGAAAGGGTAAAAGAGACTTATAAAAGCACATCCAATCTGTAATGATGCACTGTTCGTCTGTTGTCTTAATGCAGTATTGTTTTTGAGGTTATCTGCTCTTTATAATTCCCTTCTCATGACTTTCTAAAGCATATTTTGACTGTATTATCCTTTTAAATGAAACAGATCGCCAAGTAAGTTAATCTTGGGCATGTGATTTTTACCCAAATGCTGAACTTGTTCTGTGGTTAGAAGGTGGTCTGACCACCTAGTAACATAAGCATTTGTAGTCAGATGGCTATTTGAATCCTAGCTGGTCCTTTAACTCACTGTGTTACCAAGGCCTAATCACAGTTACCTCTCTGAGACCTTATTAGTAAAATAGGGGCTGTAATACCTTCCTTGCTGGGCACTTAGGAAGATTAAGTGAGATATTCCATGGAGAAATCTGTCATTTGTCTTAGAGTCAGTAAGTACTCAGAAGGTATTTTTGCTAGTATTATTTGGTTGACCTTTTGGTGACTTTCCTCCATGACTTCTCGACTCAGTCATTTTTTACTAGCACACTAGGGTCCTGATTTGCTTATTGTACAAAACAGTTAGGCACCCCATCACTTGTACCCTTTATACCTCCTTAACCAATTTTCAAACAGGACTTTACCAATAGTGGGACACCTGGATGAGAGTGCTCCCACACCTCACTCCTGTGATGTGCCAAGAGCCCACATCCCCGTGTTCTTGCCAAAATGTTTAGTTGGAGTCTGTTTGTGAGGAAGCCATCAGAAAATCAGAAAAAGGAGCATTCTCTGAGACAACTGACCCCTGATGCATAAAACAATCGAGTACCTTAAAACCAAATCAGGAAAAAGAGGAGGGTCCATTCTGTCCCAAGACAAATACCACAGGAATGTCTTGAGTGGATTTTGGTACACATCAAAACATGCTGGAGCAAAAGAGGGAATGCCTTAGGTAGGTGAATTAATGGTAATTCTTAAGGCATGCCATTGGTACAATAGTTATTATCATTAAAATGTGAACAATAATACTACTGTAAAAAACATCCTTAGTTTTAGAATAGGCATGAAGAAATAATTAGGAATGAGATAGATGGTCAGAAAGAGAGAGGGGAGAGGAAGGGAGAAAGTGTCATGCTGGCAGAGGTTAACGTTAGGGTGAGACAGGAATTGAAAATAAAGAGAAAGAGATACAGAATTGCAAAGGAAACACACATGAGTCATTGAGATGCAGAATGCTCTCAGGGACATGTCCTTGGCCTATGCATTTGTGAAGTGAGGGAAATGAGCATGTCCAGGGAAAACTGGTGTGGAATTATGCAGCTCCACCCTGGCTCTACCTCCAGTTCAGTCTAACTATAGTCCAACTACAAAGACTGGAGTCTTAAACCAAGGCAGGTCTTCTCTCTCTCAAGATAGTTAGCATTCTCCTAATGTGTATCTTCTTCCTAAATAAGCCTCTGTCTATGCCTTGTGTAGCTCATGTTGGGGTACTTTTTGAAGAATCCCAGTCATACTGAGATGAATTCCCCTCCCCTAAGTCATCACTTCTCTCATAACAAGGAAAAAGTTCTATGTGTGCTCATTGTACTGTTCTTTCAACTTTTGTATAAATATAAATTATAAAAAAATTAGTCAATGTCTTTTGGCCTTGACTTTCTATTCAATGAGATATTTGGTCTACCCAAGCCTACGTAGTGGGTAATAGGTTTTCCATCAATACCAAGACACATTTGATCACTTTGGTAATACAGTTAATGTTTCTATCTGTCATATCAAGCTGAGGCTGGCAGTGTGACTGATGATTGTTAGCAAAGCCTTTTTATTTCTTTACATTAAATTTCCACTCCTGAGATTCCTTAACCTTTCCTTCTGTTGGGTCTATCTGGATGCCCCCCTGCTATTTATGTCATCCCTCTTCAGGATGGCATCTGCCATCCATTCACCTGCCCCTCTTCTTTTTGTATTATATGATCTAGAAGTCTGTCTCATCGATTGTTCCTTTGCTACCAGGTCTCTGAGATGCCAGCTCTGTTTAGATCTCCATCTGAGTCATATTGTTATTCAAGCTCCTGGGTTGGGATATGTAATCTGACTTTGCTTTTCTGTCTGCTCTCTGCCCAACCAATTCCTCACTGGATGGGTCATAAGATGTCTTTCCCAGTTATTTGCATAAGGAGGTTATGGGGTTTTCTCCATTCTAACAGAAGTTTCATTAGCCTGTATGGAATATTTCCTGGTTTTCTCTTATTTTGTGTTTACAAAATCAACTGTAAAAATTTTTTGGGGGGGCACCAGGGATTTAACTCAGGGGCACTCAACCATTGAACCACATCCCCAGCCCTACTTTGTATTTTATTTAGAGATAGGGTCTCACTGAGTTGCTTAGCACCTCACTTTTGCTGAGTCTGGCTTTGAACTTGCAATTCTCTACCTCAGTCTTCTGAGCTGCTGGAATTATGGGCATGTACCACTGTGCCCAGCAAATGGTGGGTCTTTTTAAGCTCTTGTGATATAATCTTAATTGGACTGGGATAGCAGAAAAATTATTTGTATTACAATTCATTGTTTCTCTGTGTGTATTTGCCTCTAAACTGTAAGTTCTTTGAGGACAGGGGCTTATTCTGGTCTTTTTCTCTGACCTTTAAACTATGTGATACATGGTAGGAATGCAGTAACTGTTTGCTTTGTACCATAGTTAAATTGATGAATGGCCACTGGTTGCTTTTAAGAAATTCCCAGCATCTTCTGGAAGGATAACCCAAGTACACCAGTGCCAATCATGCAAAATGAAATGAGAAGGGAGGTGAAGATGTCACTCAAAGCCTTGTTTCTGAACTGATCTTAAACACTCTTGGGTAAAGAAATCTGCAAAATAAAAAGAACAATATTTTTTCAAACTTTTTGGCAAGATGTAGGTCAAAACATAGTCCTCATTTCACAGAGTCTGAAGCTAAGACTCATGGAGGGAAATTGACCTGGTCCAGATTTGAGGATTGGTGGTGGCTCAGTGGGGTTCCCACTCTATACCTCCCCCTATGGACTCTGTCTTTGGGGAGGGTAGAGTTGTGAGGTGTGGATATCAGCACTGCCTGAGTGTTAGACTCTCCTGCTGCCCCTTATCCTGACCTGGCTGGCCAAGTGTTACTCTGCATCTCAAGTGACCTGTGTGGCACTAATAAAAACCACTGTGCATTAATCATATCTTCTTATTCTGTATCATTGATGCTTTACCATCTTTGGGTCTTACTGATCCAGCAGGGACTTTCCTCCACCCCCAGACATAGCTAATCCCTATAGATGTCAAACAATTCTCACCTAAGTAGGCTTTTCAAATGTGAGCTGGCCAAGGCAGAGCCCATGCCCTAAACAGCCTCCTTTACTGAGATCATACTCCCTGGGCCATCATCCACCTGTCCTAATCCCCCTTGGATCAGACAGCATATTATAAGGATCAGACAGCATATTATAAGGGTCAGCACTGTGTACCAGAGCCTACTAAAATTATTTAAGTCAGCCAACCCTAAACCTGTCTACACCACCCTACCTATTCCTTCTCATGGAAAGCACACTAAGGGCTCTTGCTCACATTTTCCTCTCCCTTCTCTGTCTCTGACTGACCCCAGTTCTTCAACCCCCATGCAGCACTTATGCCATGTGGTGTTCCCTTTAACTGGGAAGAGAACATAACAAGCTATCTCTTCAGTGGCAGCTTTCTCTGAACTTTTGGACTTGCCACTCCTAAACAATAATGAAGACTATGTTTTAAAACACACATATTTTATGTTCTTGGAGATTTGACATTGGACCTTGCAGATACTCTGGGGTAAAGGATCAGCCCATTGATAGGCTGCCTCTTCCTCTCCCTTCAAATAGATTGACTTGTCTCTTTTATTGTTCACATTGTAGACTTTTTTTTTGTACTAGGATTGGACCAGGGGTGCATAACCACTGAGAAACATCCATAATCCTTTTATTTATTTTTATTTTTTATTTTGAGACAGGGTCTTGCTAAGTTGCTCAGAGCCTCACTAAATTGCTGAGACTGGCTATGAACTTGAGATCTTCCTGCCTCTGCTTCCCAACCTATTGGGATTACAGGCATATGCCATTGTTCCTGGCTACATGGTAGATTTCTTAAAACATCACATGGATCATGGCAGTCACCTGCTTAAGTTACTACCATGACACACCAGAGACCAAGGTTCTTATAGTCTGGAAGGTCCTCCACCCTGCAGAACTGTAGACCTTACCCTGTTTCACCAATCTTTGGTGTTGCTGGACCCTTCCAGGACTCATCAATTGATAGACTTATTCCTGCAATCTGAAACACTTTCCTCCACTAATCCCCACAGCACAAACCCTCACCTCTATCACATCTTTGCTCAAATGCCACCTTCTCAGTGGGGATACCCTGTCTTCCTTGGCCTACTCTCCTTGGTGTCATCACACTTATCACCCTTGAATATACAATATAATTCATTAATT
This sequence comes from Sciurus carolinensis, assembly GCF_902686445.1. Lineage (NCBI taxonomy): Eukaryota > Metazoa > Chordata > Mammalia > Rodentia > Sciuridae > Sciurus > Sciurus carolinensis. Next base: position 3,138,650 of record NW_025920104.1, read on the forward strand.
ATGCTTATTGCTCTTTCTGTCTTCTTCTTCTTTCTACCTCCCTGCAATTACTTGTCAGCTCCACAGACTGCAAACTTTTGTCCTTTGATAGCTTCCAAGGACCTAGAATAGGAAATGGCACAGAATAGACCTAAAATAAATATTATTGAATAAATGAATGTCCTCATAACACTTTGTGGAACAAAAAAGTTCCTCTGTTAAAAGAGAGTTTATGAAAAATAAAAAACAACAACAAAACACTTGCCTATGACACCTTGATTCTCTTCATATTGTCAGAAGGTAAAGCACATTGGTAAAAGTAAGTTTTGGGGGAGGTTGTCCAGCAAGGACCCTGAGAAGAGTCAAGTGAATAACACTTGTGTTCTGGGCAAGATGGAGACTCATAATAAGAAATATAGTCATTCAACCACCAAGAAAATGAAATTGGGGAGAAAGTGCCATTATCTGGGTGGAAAAATCAGGCCTGGTGATGGATCTTGTAGGAAGTAAACCAGTCTATTTTCAAGAAGAAGAAACACATGGAAGTAACATGTTAGATGTTCAAAGAGCCCTTCAACCTTAGTTCTTTATAAAAAAAATGTTTTGAAACCCATAGCATAGTATGGAGTGGACAGTGTGGGTTGTTCAAATGAAAAAGAAGATTCTGTGGGGAAGTGAGCAGACAGAGGCAAATCTGACAAGAATAGTATCAGCTTCCAGGTTCAGTGAGTAGCACTGGTGATGTTTTTATCAGTGCTCTGGAGGAAAATATTCCCAGTAGTCAGCGATGCAGCATGTGACCTTGGAACTTCCCAAGAAGTGGCATGTCAGGACAATGGAGGCAGACATCAGAGGTCTTCAGGGCTGAGTATGTGGGCAGAGAGGTCGTAAATGAGTCACACTGGGGCAGACCCTGGAAATTCATCAAAGGAAAAATAAAGTGGAGAGGTCATCTCTCATCCAAGGAAAGGACCGAGGAGGCACTCTGCACTGATGCTGGATCACCTCAGCCATCATAAGGAAGAAAATTCAGTCATCATAAGACAGACATAGCTCATTATTCCTTGGGTTTCTGAAATGCCTCCTCTTTCCTCTTCCACTTTTCTCCCTCCCTAGCCTACCCCCTTGGACCAGAGGTTCCTCTTAATTTTCCCTGTCCCCTATTATAACTCTGTGCTTATGAACATCATCATGCCCTCCGCTGCTACTACCACCATGTCATGAATTCTCTGCACCCATTAATTTCCAACTCAGAAACCTCCTTCTCTAGAGGTCTTCCCCATTCATAAACCTGACCTTCAATCCTCAGCAATAATGCAATCTCTCCACTTAAACCACCAAAAACTCATGTTAACATGATCTGTTTAATATTCATATCATGCACCATGATCTCATAAAAACAAGTGATGCTTCTGACACTATACATGCTCAATGGTTACTGTATTTATGGGATGCATGCATGGGGAGCAGATCAACTCCCAACCACAAGACAGACCCAAAGAACAATAAATAAATGACTTCTCCCACAGATGCACAAACACATTCTCACACAATCTATCAGCTATAATCTCAATGCTCTGTGCATTTTCTTATCTGCAGCTTGTGAGCTACTACTGTTCTATACATGTGTGTTCTGCTTTTATTGATTTTATAATGCTTGAAATAGAAGGAATAGAGGCCTAAATGGTGGGGAAGTTTTAATTTTGTCTTCGTATATCTGATTATTTTTGTTTTTATCCCCTTTTTTCCCATAAATTTTCTTCTTTCTTCCCCTGATTCTTCAACCTTCTATATCTCTGTAAAAGTTCATGGCAAGAAATCAGAATGGGCCACTCTGTAAAATGGATAATTTCTAGTTGAAAGCAATTGGGAAGTAGAGGGAATGAACTCTTATCCCTCCCCAGCTACTGAAAACATCACAAGTGTCCTTGGAAGGAGTTCCTCCAACTCTCACTTCCTTTGTGGGGAATTCCCAGATGACAACTGTCAACCTTGCTACTGGGGCAGGATGGCACTGGATACACCAAACCACTGGGACTGAGCCTCAGCTACCATTAGTAGCTCTGCACAGCTGCCTTCCCACAGCTTCCTACTCTAGAAATTCAGTGACTTTCTTGTGTCTTGTCATCTCTTCTTAAAAACTTCATCCTTTTCCCAACTGGTATAAAAATCTTCCAAGCAAAGCTATTTCTTTTGTGGCTTTCTTCCTATGAAGTCCCCACCCCAACTCTTTCCAGTTAAAACATTTACTATGAAGTAAAATTGTGTGCTGGAGATGTAGCTCAGTGGTAGTGCAATTGGTTAGCATGCGTGGAACACTGGGTTCAATTCTTGGCACCACATATAAATAAATAAAATAAAGATCCACTGACAAATTAAATATATTAAAAAAATAAAATTGTATGTTGCTTTTTGTCCTGCCATAATACCTGTTAGTTCATTTACAGACTCAACCAGAGAACCTAAGGGTGTGGAGAAAATTTCTTTCCCTACCCTTCAATGTCAGTGCTCTTTTAGTTAAACTCCAGAGGGATTTTAACCAAATCCCTTCATTAAATACACTAGGAATCCTTGGAGAAATACACTAGGAATGAATTTGTTTCAAAGTAAAAAGGAACTGGAACATTTTGAGATTGATTTTCTACAAGATGACCCCTCTTCAAAACAATTGATACTTGGGATGATGTGACTCCTGCTTACTGATGGGCATGGACTTGCATGTACAGAATTTTCCTGTATCAGTGCATGTTGTGCATCAAAAAGGCTATGTTCTGGAATGTGATAGGTCCCAGGTGCCTCAAGGGGAGAGAAATACTGAAGCATCAGACCCACCTGTTGAAGGAGTTCACATAGAAGCAAGGTGAGGGACTCATGTGAGAGGTAGTATGAAAAAGTTCCTCTTTTAGATTTTTGCCTGGAGGTGGTAAGAGGACTTTGGAGCTGGGAAACTTTTGACTCTCCATGTGGGTTTGATACAGCCTATGTAACCATGCCCTCTGGCCAAGAGCACTTTTCTCTTAGTCAGCCTGGGTCTTTGAACCCTAAACATTCAGTCTTCCTCCATGCCACAGTCCCTCACCATCAATGTGTGGCCTTCAATGTGCATAGCTGCAACTACCAAAGCAGAATGTACTTTTAACTTAGTCACAGGGAGAGGACAGGCAGCCCCAGAGCAGATGGGAGGCTCATTCAACTGCAGTCATGTGTCAGGCTCACTTTACTTTATTACAACCTGTGTGTAGGGTAAAAATAGCCTAACATCTCAAAGTAACTTCAGTGAAAATTGTGGTAGGTGACATTTAAGGAATAATTAAGCTGTACCAGTACTGTGCTTACTGCTTGGTGTATACTGGCCATTGTAAATAGATATTACAGGAGAAGAACATGGGAGATTTTAGATCACCACTGTGTGTATGGAACCCAAATGTTAAGAGGTGCACAGAGTGGCCTGGCAAAAAGAATCCTGCATGATATTATTGCCTGGTGAATTGTGTCTTTGAGTGGGCTGTAGAGATGCCTAAACGTGCAGTTACTTCCTCTAGATGCAGTCTGTGTAACTTATAAAACACTATTAATTAGAAACCATTATTGTACATTCTGATACTTGCATCCAAAGTGGTCTTACTGGGCATCTCAAGTCATTGCCATCTCTCACTTTGTTTGTTAATAGCTTCCCAATTTTTCCAGCTTTAGTGTCCCTCCTACTGTACACCTGTTTAAGTGGTGTTTCTGATGTTTTGGAGGCATGACCCATTCCTTGATTCAGTTCATCTCCAGGGAAAGGTCCTCACTATCCAGAATCCCCATTCCCATTTTAGAGTTATACTGAGCCCCTTGCTATGCTTTGATTTCCTTCATAGCACTTATCATAATACATCCTTCCCCATGTATATATTTGTCTTCATCCCTAGTGTCTCAGGACAATATGTCTCATTTGGGGTATGGGCTTCATCTGCCTGATGTAAACTAGGTATCCAGTTTATCTGCTAGTCTAAATAATGTAATCAAAACAAAATGAAGAGTCTATGCCTTTCTGTGGTTGGCTATTCCTCTTCCAGGAAGGCAAAATCTCCTAGTGTGCTTTATAGAAGCTAGTGACTGGAGAGTAGTTGCAGTTACCAAGTTAAGTGAGCCTTCCAATTGTGAATTCTGTTGGCTTTATTTTTGCCTTGGAGGTGAAAAAGTCACAATTTACCAATCCTGCTCCTTGCATTAAAGTTCCCAACCCTTGCTGAATGTTGTCTTTGAAATATTTTTTATCCATTTCATGAATCATACCAAATTAACTTAGGTAGATTCTGTGACATCTTAAGTCTTTCAACTCAGTTCCTCTGTTATGTGAGAGTATTACTCCTTAGGTAATATATATTTTAAACCAACATTGTGCTTGGAAGTGAACTCCTGGAGCATTAGTGTTAATATTTAGAATTATATATGCATATGCACTTTTTGTGCTATGATTTATCTTGAAATATAAACTCTCATGTTGCAAAAATAATACCCAGTTTTTACCAGTGGTTGCATCTTGTATCACTATAGTGTCATATCAAGTTCCAGAAACTTATGTTCATTCAATGCTGTTTCTACAACTACACACTGCTGAGTTGCACCAGTTTTAACACTCATTTGTATATGTGTATGTGACTACTTCTATACATCTTGATCCCATGTGTACTCATCTGACCACCTCCAGGTTTGAGACAGAGCTGATGCATCACAGAGGTGATGAATGACTTGATTATTGTCCTATCCCCAGTGCTGCATAAAGTGTTTCAGGATTTCTATCCAATACATTAGTCATGGTGAGTTGTAGTAACACTATTGAAAAGGAAAGAAGGAAAGAAACCCACATATTATTGTTGTAAATTATATTTTTTCATCTCAATAAAAGCCTAAAATTATTCATTGAAATACTATTGGTTTGAGTTTTTATATTGTATTGATTAAGAACATCTGCTTTAGAGCCTGGTATATGGGTTTGGATCCCAGCTTCTCCACATGTGAACTCTCAGTCCCTTGGTAAATCATTAAATCTCTTTGTAAATGTTGTCCCACCTGTAAAGCAGGGACAGTAATAGTCCTAAATCATTGAGTTGTGGGAAATAATGAATATAACATTCCACACTTAACAAGGACTGGGTAAAGTCATAGGAAATAGCTCTTTAGTAGAGGAAAATGAGTACATATTGTCAGTTTCATATATTTAATCTCAAACTAATGGACTGATTTTCTTGTTAATGTTATTACTACTGATAAATCAGTAGAGTAATTGTTAAGACATAAGTATTAAAGAAACAATGATTATCCATTTTAACATGACCCACTCCTTAGTGAAATTGGTGAAAATTATTTTTCAAAAAATTGAAACCTCTGGAAATGGTTCTAAGTATAAATATCTCCCAAATGATATATGTATTCAAGAAAACCTAAAAAGATTCAGTAAGAAACATGAGAGTCTGTGAAGTTTAAATTATGTTAAATGGGCTAAGGTACTGAGTAGACACTTCTCAGAAGAAGATATAGAATTGATCATCAAATATATGCAAAAATGTTCAACATCTCTAGAGATTAGAGAAATGCAAATCAAAACTACTCTAATATTTCAACTTATTCCAGTCAGAATGGCAATTATCAAGAATATAAGCAAAAATACATATTAGTGAGGATTTTGGGGAAAAGGTACACTCATACATTGCTTGTGGAAGTGCAAATTGGTGCAATCCCTCTGGAATGCAGTACAGAGATTTCTTAGGAAACTTGGAATGAAACAACCATTTGACCCAGCTATCCCACTCCTCAGTCTATACCCAAAGGATTTTAAATCAGTCACATCAATGATGTGACACAGTCACATCATGTTTATAGCAGCTAAATTCACAATAGCTATACTGTGGAACCAACCTAGATTCCCTTTGATAGATGAATGGATAAAGAGGCTATGGTATATATACACAATAGAATATTAATCAGCTTTAACAAAGAATGAAATTATGGTATTTGCTGGTAAATGGATGGAGTTGGAGAATATCATGCTAAGTGAAATAAGCCAATCCCAAAAATACAAGTGCCAAATGTTTTCTCTGATACATGGATGCTGATACATAATGTGGGAAAAAAGGAAAGAATGGAAGAACTTTGGATTGTGCAGAGGGGAGTGAGTGGGGAGGGGATTTGGGGATGGAAAAGATGGTGAAATGAGACTAACATTATTACCTTATATATGTGTATGATTGCATGAGTAGTGTGAATATGCATCATGTATAACCAGAGAAATAAAAAGTTGTCCTCCAGTTTTGCTCAGTGAGTTAAAATGCATTCTGCTGTCATATATAACTAATTGGAACAAAAAAAATAATTCCTCTGGAAATGGTTCTAAATATAAATAACTCCAAATGAGACATCTATTCAAGAAAACCTAAAAGATTCAATAAGAATTATGAATGTCTGTGAAGTCTAAATCAAAGTAAATCAAGGCTGCTTTCTGTTCATCCTCCCAGCTCAGTCAGGCAGTGACCCCACTGCAGAATGCTGGGGCAGAGACATGATGGGCTGAGGACTTTCACCCAGTAGGGCTGCCTGCTGCTTCATCCATGTTAAAATGAAAACAGCACAGGGTGAAGGCACTTTTTCCTTCCCAGCCTCTGATTGTGGACTGGAGACTGGCTGGGCACTGTGAGAGCATGAGGCTTCCAAACTGCCCTTGAAGTGATGGTTCCATATTTAGAGGTGCAAGCTTGGGTGTGTGTGGCAGAGTGGGAGATTGTCCCCATGCCCATCTCTGGAGACTTGGGCTCAGGGGTTTCCCCTGAATGTAGCCCTCCTGAGGTCAGAACAAAAATCCTACACTGGCTTTAGAAACCATCCTTCAAAGTAGTTAGAATTTGAATTGTTAGTGAAGCAAGATTTGCCTCAGGGCATTATTGGAAACAATAGAGTAGTCAGCAGGCAATTAGTAGAATTTGATAACTGGTCAAAGTCAAAGAAAGGCAGCTCATGTTGCCTAAAATCTGTCACCTCAGGTTGTCTGTGGGCATGATTAAAATTATCACTCCTGAGAAGCAACACCAGAGGTTTCCTGTTAGGGAAAAAAAACTTCACTAAATATTTTAGGAGCCACCAAGTAAATAAGCAAACAATAAGCTCCACAGTGGCTGGGTAACAACACCCAGAATCACTACATTATATTTTCTGAATTATCCAATTTCCAAAAGAAAACTGAGGCAGGCAAAGAAGTAGGAAAGGCCATCCAGAATCTGAAAACAAAGCAGGCTACAGAATGCATTCTACTGTCATGTATAAATAATTAGAACAAATATTTTTTTTAAATAAACCCACTCAACCATCTTTTATACATGATGGTGGTTTGTCAGAATTCTCTGGATAATATAGATCTTTGAATAATGATGTCTACACTTTTTATTTTGACCTGAATTGGTAGCTTTTATTATTTAATAAACAGTCAGCACTTAAAAAAATAAACAGAAAAAATGAAAAAAGAAAAGTGCTTGTGACAGTGACCTAAAGTCATGCAGATTCTTTAAGAAAGACCTCAAAGTAGCCAATAAAGCATGTTCCTTAATGAGGTAAAGGAGCACCAAATGTTTCATCAAATAGAGAATATCAACAAAGAAACAAATTATAAAAAGAACCAAATGGAAATTTTGGAGTTGAAATGTATAATAATTAAAAATAAAAACAAATCCATTAGAGGAACTGAACAGTTGATTTGAATTTGCAGAAGAAAGAATAAGCAAACTTCAAAATATATGAGTAGAGATTATGTCAGCTGAAAAACAGAGAATAATAAAGAAAGAAACATGTGAGATCCATTAAACATAACAGCAGGTGCTAATGAGTCCCAGAAGGAAGGAGAGGGAGAACAGGGAAGGAAAATTATTTAAACAAATGATGGCTTTTTAAAAATTGTGAATTTATTTAAAAGTAATAACAAACCTGCACAAGGATCCTCAGCAAACTCCAAGAAGGATAAATGTAAAGAGAGTCCCAAGAGAAAAGTCATAATAAGAAAGCTGGAAGTCAAAGACAAGGAGAAAATCTTAGAAGAAGGTAGAGACAAATGGCTTGTTACTTCCAAGCAAATCCCACTAAGGTTAGTAGAAATTTGTCATTCTTTTCTAGATATTGTTGTTTATCAAAGTATAACTTTTCAACATAAATTCAGATAAACCTCAGGATTTCAGAAGGATGTAGGGTGCGATCTCCTTTCTATCACTGATATTGTTGATTTTTTTCTCTCCTTCTTTTAGTCAACTTTATTTCTCTTTCTTAAAGAACCAACTCTTCATTACATTGATCCTGTGTATTGTTCAATTATTCTCAGCTTCATTGATTTTTTTCCTTTGATCTTCATTATTCCCTGTCTTCTACTGGTTTTGGAGTTTAGTCTGTTTTTTCCCCCCAAGGGCTTGAGGTGGAATATAGGCTTATTTATTTGGAATCTGTCAAGTCTTTAAATGTAGGCAAACAGTGCCATAAGTTTTTCTCTTAGGACTGCTTTTACACAATCCCAGATACATTGATATGCCCTCTTTGGTCTCATTAGTTTCTAAGAATTTCTTAATTTCTATTCTCATTTCTTTTTTGATCAGTTCTTCAGTTAGGTGAGCATTGTTCAACCTCCCAGTATTTATGTCATTTACATTTTTTTTCTTTTCTAATAGAATACATGGGATTACATCAGATTTTGACTTGCTAATATTTGATTTTTAGGCACAAATATGATCTATTTTGGAAACAGTTTCAGTGTTGCTGAGAAGAAGATAAATTCAGGTCTTTGAGATTGGAATATTAGGTTGGTTATCAGGTAGGTCCACTTTATTATAGTGTTGATCAGGCTTAAAGTATGTTTGATATTTTGATGACCTGTCTATTGGTGACAGGGGAGTGTTGAAATCACCCAGTGTTTTGGGGTTTGGATTTAACTCATTCAGCATAATATGTAGTATTATGTTATTATGTAATATTCCTTTTGTGTAATTGTGTATGTTCACATTTGTAGCATAAATGTTTACTATTCTTGTAACTTCTTGTTGGATTGTTCATGTTACTGGGATAAAGTGGCCTTCTTTGTCTCTTCTGATTAATTTTTGCTTGAAATTTTTTACCAGAATTGAGAAATAGCTATTCCTGCTGGTTTTCTTTGACCATATGCCTGGAAAATATATATATTTTGCCATCCTTTCACCTTCAGTTTGGGATTGCTTTTGCCTATAAGCTGAGTCTTTTTTTAGCATCATAGAGTTGTATTCTGGTTTTGACATACTACTAATCTGTGTCTTTTTATTGAGAAATTAAGACCATTAATATTTATTGTTAGTATGGATATGTGTTTGTTGTTTCCTGTCAAATTTTTGTTATATTTTATCCTGGTTTGATTCTCACTTTATCCTGGTTTGATTATTCTTCTGTTTAACTTCTTCTGTTCGTGGTCTTTGAGAATTGTTTTTTAGTTCCTCTGTGTAGTATATCTTTGGGTTTCCTTTGTAATGCTGGCTTGGTCCCCATGAATTCTTTTTGTTTATTCTCTTTTTTACTGTAAAAATATTTCACTTGTATTTAATCTACAGAAATTCTTGTCATTTAATGTTTTTATTTCCCCCTCAAATGTTAAACTGTGTTTTGCTGTATATGGTAACCTTTGCTGACAGTTGTTTTCTTTTAGGGCTTGGAATATCTCATGCCAGAACTTCTTGATATTTTGGTCTTAACTGATAAATCAGAAGTGAGCCTTATTGAGTTTTCTGTAATTTGTGATCTGATATTTCTCTTTTGTGGCTTTTAATATTCTTTCCATTTTCTATATGCTAGGCATTTTGATTATATTTCTCAGCAAGCTTCTCTTTTTACTGTAAGCCCCCTCTTTTGGGTCCTGTAAGTCTTCTTTTTGTGGATGTCTATCTCATTTCTCCTATGGGAAAAGTTTTCTGCAACTACCTCTTTGAAAATGTTATTTAGGCCTTTAGTTTGTATCTTCATATTCTCTTTTATCTCAATGATTATCATGTTTGGTCTTTTAAAGTTGTCCCTGAGTTCTTTCATGTCATGGTCATGTTCTACAGTTTTTCCCTGTAGTACCTTCTGTGTCCTCAAGAACATACAGTTTATCTTCAATGCCTGATGTCCTGTCTTCAAGGACTGAGTTTCTATTTTCTTTGCAATCTAATCTGTTAGTGATGCTTTCAGGTGAAACTTTAACTTGATTGATCATTCCTTTCATTTCTAGGAGTTCTGTTTGGTTTCTTTTCAATATTTGTATTTCTTTATTAAAGTGGTTTTTCACCTCCTTTAATTTCTTTCTTAATTACTTCCTTATATTTTCTTCTAGTTCTTTGATCATTTTGATGATAAGGCTTATTAAAGCACTCTTTCCCTGGGTTTCAGTCTACCTCATCAATGGGATCTTTGTTTGGGGATTGTGAATTTGGGGGGATTATAGTTGTCTGTTTTCTCATGTTTTCAGAGGTCTTGGTCTTGTGTACCAATTATGGTGGATTCCTTCATTCTCTTTTTCCACATGTCCTTTTATGTGTAATTATTTATTTGTTCTGGGACATCTCTGTTTTTAATATGAGTAGATGCCAAGGAGTTGACCCCAGTTTCCTCTCTTTTTTCCCACCTTGGATTATTTTTAATGGTTTGGGTGTTTTGTCTCCTCCCTTTTTTGAGTTGAAGGAATGTCAGGGAATGTTTAGTTCAGCAGCAGATTCTCTCCACCTGTGAACTCTTGGTGTCATTATGGGTTCCCAGCACATCATGGAATAGTGGTGAAATAGACAACAGTGATTACTGTTGCAGACATACCATAGAGTTAAAATAAATTCCCAGATCCTACACTGATGTCTTAAACATTAGTTGGTACCAATAAAGTAGAACAGTAAATTCAGTAATTGCTAAAAGTAAAGCCAGTAACCATGAAGTAGCTGTGGCTTTAAAGCCAATAGCAGGTGTCAACCATATCACCAACAACAGTGATGATTGTAGTAGCATTAATGGTGGGGGCAGTAGTTACAATGTAAAAATACAGTTAATTAGGGAAAAAGAATGTGTCTCACAAAGTTTGCTAAGATTTATAAAAAAGTGAACAGAGAACACAGAATATATGTGGTAGGTAATGTTCATAAAAGGATTGGAAATATAGAAGAAACAAGGTTTTGGGCAAGAGGGAAAGAGAACAATAGAATTTGTTACTAGAAGATAAGAGAGAATGAGAGGGTTGGGATTGATGCTCAGTGGTGGAGCACTTGCCTAGCACATGCGAGGTACTGGGTTTTATCCTCAGCACCAAATAAGAATGAATTAAATAGAGATATTGTGTCTATCTACAAATAATTTTTTAAAAAGAGAATGAGTGTTGAAAAATAAAAAAATACAAAAAAACATGCTATACAATCCAAAAAACTGATCCCTCACAAGAAATGCTGAAAGCAAATAATTATGTTATATTATTTACATATGAGAGAAAAAGAGACAAATATGTGTATTTATGTATGTTCCTGAACCAATCAACACAGCTGGAACTCAGAGTCACCTCCACACATGAACAGAATAAAAAGTCATAAGACATAACAAAAAGGTTAAAATATCCAAAATCTTAAGAGACAAATGAAGAAAACTTCTCCACTGAGGTGGTCAAATATCTGACTGGAATGGGTGGTCCTTTTCTATTTCCAATAGTATTTCTTTTCAGTTTTTCTTGAGTTATGTACTGATAGAGCAAGGGAAGGAGGTGTTAACACTTTCCTGTTTTTGTGTTCCCATTTGATGTGTTCTAAAACTGAAGCTGTTTCATTTAAGACAGACTTTCTTCTCCTGCATGTAGTGGAATGTGTTAGGGCTTAATGTAGTTGTCTTATTATCCATTATGACCAGTTTGATGCACTCCCATGCTACATCTTCTGCAGCTTTATTTAAGGGATGTTCCAACAGCTCACACTGAGATCTAATTGGCTTAGGTCTAATCAGGAATTGCTGGATGGGACCTTATTTGGAGAGAATTAATTAACCTGCTCCTGAACCACAGAGCAGCCAGTCAATTCCATGGAACTGGTACTTAGGAACCTCCCAAGAAATCCAGTGATGGTTCATGGGGCTGATTCTCCACTCACTGCAGCCCATGGGCAAGTCTCTCTGGATTTAAACCTTGAGTGAATTCACCCTCACTTGCTCATACTGTTGGCCCCTTTCAGATGGTCTTTGAACTGCCAATCACAAAAGAGAAATGAGTAGAGCCCCTCCATCCCCCTTTCAACTTGAATCCCCCTATGTACAGTCTACTCTGTCCATTTCTCTCATGTTCTGTCAGGCACAGCCTAGGCCCCTTAATAGTCACCCTCTATGATATTGCGGCTGTGCATTTATATGTGTGTGTGTGTGTGTGTGTGTGTGCATGTATGTGTGCACACACATGCAAATGTGTGTTTCCTGATGTCACAGGTCCTGCAGATGCCATAGTGGCACACTTATCCCCAAGTGGCTCCGCCTCAGCTCTACATGGCCAGTTCAGACACAGAGCTTGATTTTTAAGCACCAAAGTATGGTTTTTATGCACCATTATATAGTGCAGTCTCTGAGTTGTGTAAGTTTAGGCAGTGTTTTTGATGTCAGATTTCTCTGTACCAAGACACTCCAAGGTGCAGTTTGTAATTTAGCCTCCCATGCTCACACTCGTAAATGACAAAGCTCTGCCAAATTCACTCCAGCAGTCACTGGTGGTGGGCTATGGTGTTTTTTTTTCTGGTTTTCATACTCAAATTTCTGAGTCTATAAGGCTCTTTGAGTATTCAGTATTTAATTTTGGTGAAATCTTTCCTTCACCCACCTAGGCTGAGAAGCTTCACACCCACTGCTTTGGTCTTAAAGCTTGGAAGGCAGCTTCTTCTACTCTGCTGTCTTCCAAGTCTCAGAAATTAGCATTTAAAAAATATTTTCCTCATGTTTACTACAAATATCATATTCCCATTGTAATATTTTAAGCCTTGTTAGGTTACACAGTTTTAGAAATTGAAATATTATGTCCATTGTAAGCAACACCTTCTCTTTCTCCTCAGCTTTGTCCATTAAAAATGAAAATAATTTAGTGTCTTTAATTATGCAAACAATAGTTCATCAATATTGATCAGTATTAAGCTCATTGATATGCACAATTTCTGAATTATGTTTTGCCTAAATTTCTAAGTCACATTAAGTAGCAACTAAAATGGCATCAGAGTAAAAGAATTTTGAAAATAGATGTGTATTAGAGTCCTAGAATTGCATTAAGACTGAGAACATATTTCATAGCCTTATTTTTATTTGATCTTAATAGTTACACATAGGAGTTGAATATATAATGTATAGATAGTAATTGTTGTACATAGTAGTGTTGTCAAGTTTATCCCAACAAAATTACACATGCGTGGAATTTGATTTTAGTTCATGATTCAATCCCTCTCCTGCCCTCTTTCCCTCTGTCCCTCCTCCCCTCCATTGTTCTCTTTCCTCTTCTCTGATAGACATCCTTTCCCTTGTGTATTTATTTAGTTTTTATTGGTTCTTTTTACTTATACATAACAGTGAAATTCTATGTTCTTTATTTATGCATGAACATACCATCATTTTTGAAGAGTTCATTCTCCATTGCATTTTCTTTCTAGTCCTTCCAGTTGGTCCCTCAATATTTTTCTACACAATGATGTTCCCTATATCTTCTCATAATTATATCCTTTCCTCCTCCTCTCCTTTGTTTTACTCTATCTTCCACTTATGAGAGAATACATTTGACCTTTGAGATTCTCAGTTTGACTTTTTTCACTTAACATGGTATTCTCCATTTCCACCAATTCACTAGCAGTTGACATAGTTTAATTCTTCTATATGGTAAGTAGGATGACATTGTGTATGTATACAACAAGTTCTTAATCCTTTCATTCATTGATGGACATCTGGATTGATATTATAATGCAATTCTTGTGAATTGGACTACTATAAACATTGAAGGAGCTGTATCACTGTGTTATGCTGATTTTTGATATTTTACAAAAATAAATAGGAGTGGGATGTTGTGGTTCCATCTCTAGTTTTCTGAGGAATCTTTAAACTGCTTTCCAGAATGATTGTACTATTCTACAGTGCTTCCAACAATGCACAAGTTTTCTTTCTCTCCACAGTCTGGCCAGCATTTATCATTGTATTCTTGATCATTACCATTCCAACTGGAGTGATCTTAAATCTTATTGTATCATTTCCCTGATTGCTAGAGATGTTGAACATTTTTTGTATGGTTGTTGTCCATTCGTGTTTCATCTTTTAAAAAATTTATTCTCAGTATTTTTACCCATTTATTTGTTAGGTTATTTTTGGGGTGCATGAAGTTTTCTGAGTTATGTATGCTGGATATTTAACCCTATCAGTGGAGTAGATAGAAAATACTTCCACCCATTCTCCAGGGAGAATATATTTTTGTATTCAGCTTTCTAACTTACAAGGTAAATATCTTCCATCTAATAATAATTACAGAAAACACAGGAACAAATTAAGGGAAAGCAAGAGTCTACTTAGTCTTATCTTTTCAATTCAGAGCCCAATTTCTTAGTGAATCATTTGGAGCATGAGTGTCTGATACTGATATCTGGAATTCTGAGACCACAAATGGAAGAGAATCAAGAGGACTTGAGTAACATGGAGGAAACTTTCATGTTATTGAAAAGCCTATACCTGCAAATTTAGTTCTTCATATTTAAATGTTTGCTATGAAAAATCAATGTGAAATAACTGTTAAGCAGTGGCAAAGATGTGCCCATAATACAGGATACATGATGCACAGTTTTGTAAAATTTCTCTAACAGTGAACCAAGGTACCTTTCTGGTAAGAGTAGGTATTTTTGGAAAAGTAGATATTCTTTGGAATGTAGATTGATAAATCCTGATAAAGATTGGAAATTTAGTTTATTAATTAAATAAAATACTTAAATCCTTTACTAATACATTTTAGGGTATAGGACTATTGAGAAAAAAGATGTAGTCTGTGTTCTCAAGAAATGACTAGAGTTTATGTGGCAACTCTAGGCAGAGGAGCAGCATTGCAAAGAGAAGGATCAGCACATATGGAAGTGCAGTGGAATGAGAAGGAAGAAATTACCCTTAATTTAATTATTTTTCATATTATTATGTTCAGACAGCATTTTGTAAGAGTTTTAGTTCACTTGTGGTATTTTGCAAATTTACTGTTTTTGTTGTTTTCCAGAATGACCATACACAACTTTTACTTGCCATAAAGTATAAAAAAGAGCTGATGTTAGAGACTTTAATTCAGAGGAAAGCAAATATACATGCTGTTGAACTGAAGGGAGGTACAGTACTTTATTCATTTATAAAACCTTAGTGGTATAGTAAAAATCACTCAAGCAAAAATGATTAACTCAATAGGAAGGACAATATTAATATAGTTATTTAGAATAGAGTGATATATATAAACAGAAACCACAGCTAGGGTAGAAAATCAATTATTCAAGCTGAGCAATATAAATAAGTTTGAATATGATTCAAAAGTATTGGCATATATTTGTTATTTGTTTGTGGTCATGTGATATTTTGTTAGCCAAAGAGTTTTCCTATTAGTTTTGTAAAGTATGGACATTTACTTTACATTTTGATTCAGTATTGCAAATTTAAAACATTCTGTTGTATTTTTAACTTCTACTTCTGATATATTGTTCTTTTGAAATGATGTATTGAGCATAAATAAGTATTTAAAATTATTTTGTCAGTTGGTTGACTGTTCTAAATTGCTTTCCTTTTAGAATATTGATGTTACATTATTCCTAAGTGATTATTAATTTCTATTGCCAGAAGCTGTCAATTTTTAACATATTTTGATGCTTTTGTTTTTATTTGGAAGGGGCAGGGAAAAGAAAATAGTTTTAATGGGATAAATATTTATTTTAATAAAGATAAGATATAGACAGTCAATAAAGAGAAAAAAGATAAGCCTTAGATTTATGCACTAGATTTCTTTCCTAGCTTTTGTAGTGCATCACCTTGAAAACAATACTTATGACTAAATATAAATATATTTCCTGATCTCTATTATTATTACTATTTTTATTATTATTAGCAGCCTGGAAATAAACTGTTTTGTTAGATCTTTAGCTGACTGTGAGTTACAATACATTACATCACACTAGGAAAGAAATGGAGCTTTCTTCATTGAATTCTTCATCATTTTCTGATAAATGACTTAATCATAGTTACTGTTCAATGAAGGATTTTAAGTTTGTAACTTCTCCCTCATTGGGAAAATAAGTTTCTTTTTTTTTTTTTCCTTTTTGACTTTGAGGTGATTTGCAAAACTGATCATTTGCTGTCCCAAGATATTTATGTCTATTAGTATCTGTAAAGTAAGATGTTGAATTGGAAAAATATTATAAATTAGCTGTTCAAATAACTCTATTAAAATAATTAAGGTTGAAATGATCTCTGTTATTGTAGAACAGCCCTCATGTTTGCTCTGGAACACGAATCAGAACACATAACTGAGCTGCTTCTCCAGAATGTTATTGATGTCTCTGCTACAGATAACTTTGGACAGATGGTGTTAGCTTATGCTGCTGCTAGTGGTCATAGTGGGTAAGTGTTTACATTAAAATACTATTCAATCTTGATTGGAGGCTCAAAATAATAACAGCTATTGCATTTTACACATGAGATGAAATTTCATGGTACAGCTATGTATGAAACAATAGTGCGTTAGAGTACTTCATCAGCCAGCAGTCCTGCAAGAGTCTAGATGAGAAGTGGTGATGACTGTGAGTTTTCTCCAAGGTTCCTTTCTTCCCTCTCCTCTCCTTTTCTGCCCTCCTCTCCTTATACATCCTAGTGAATTGCTGTACCATGGAAATGCATCACTAGCCAGTATCTTAGGGTTTTAGAGCTTTTATCATCATGGTTCCCAGCCTTATCTCTGTCATTCCAAGTATAATTCCTGACCATGGGGTATAAACCGTGTCACACTTTTTCTGAATTAGCTATTTGGATCTTGAAATGCCCAGTTGAGCAGAAAAATCTTTATACTCTCCCCTGAAAATTAGCTTTTCCACCATCCTTTAATTTCTTGAGGACCTGAGGATTTTCTTAAAGTCTAAGGAGAGGGGAGAGGACTTTTAAAATGCTTTTGTTTCTGTCAAGTCTGTTGCTGCTGTGTTGTTCTGCAGTCTGGTGATGATTACCTTTTACTACAAAATGCCCTTATTGATTCCAGTCCCTCAGTGTTTATGGTAATACACACTTAGACTTAAAAGTTACAACATTATTTTAAGTTAGGGTTCAACCCTTATTTTTGGAAGAAGTCCTTAATCTTAAGAGAAATTAATTGTGCAAGAAGAAAGAGCTATTGTTTATAGGGACATGACATTTTCTGAGTTCAAGCTATCTATTTTCATTTAATATACTTACTTTATTGCCCTCAATGCATGATCATTACATCTTACTTTCTTTTTTCTTAATATAAGCTTATGGGTGCAGTGGCATGTGTGTGTTCACCCCAGCTATTTGGAAGACTGAGGCATGAGAATTGCTTGAGCTCAGGAATTCCAGATCAGCCCAGGCATCTTTGTGAAATCCCATTTAAAAAACAAAAGAAAATAGGACAATTTACAAATAATTGTCAAGTTAACAAAATGTCTGGAATGACAAATTTGAACTGCATTTTATAAAGTCTGATTTTATATTTATGTTGTCTAAAACATTTTTATGTATTGAATATGGTTTTTGTTTTTCATATCAATATTGAAATTCAAATTTTATTAATTTTTCATACATAGTCAAAGGGAATTAATTCTTCAATATATGAAATCAGAACCTAAAAATTTTGATAATGTCAACCCAGGTAAGATTTCTGAAAGTGAATTTTTCTTGTTTTTCATGGCTTATATCAAAACATAGGAGTATGCTGGGTGCAGTGTCAGCTGTCCTGTAATCTTGGCAGCTCAGGAGATTGAGGCAGGAGGATTGCAAGTTTAAAGCTGCAGCAACTTATTGAGGCCCTAAGCAACTAGGCAAGACACAACCTCAAAAATTAAAAAAATTAAAAATTAATAAATTAAAAATTCAGCTCCCCTGGGTTCAGTTCCTGGTGTAAAAATAAATAAATAGGAATAAGAATATTCTGATAGCAAAGGAGCAGTTAAATATATATATATAACATTCATACTGTTATATATACATATATATATATATGTGTGTGTGTTATATTCATACTATTCATATTGTTCTTAATTACTTTATTTTTTTTGCAGTGCTGGGGATTTGAACCCAGGGCCTTGTGCTTGTGAGGCAAGCACTCTACCAACTGAGCTATATCCCCAGCCCTTAATTACTTTCTTAATATTCTAGAATTCATGATTGTTTATGCAACTAATTGTAGGAAATTTATAATCTGAAATGATATTGTCTAAAGAAATTTTATGTTAATATAATTTTGGTTCCTGAAATCTTACATATTTTTGTATAAATAAGAGAAGTATTTTCAAATTATTATGTTATGTTTCCTCTACTAGAGCTGTTGTCATTACAACATAAGAATAATCTCTGATAATTGTTCCTACTGCAATTAGTCCAGAAAAATTATGCTATTTGACACTTTCTTTATGCTCCTGAATCTGCTAATAATATTGTTTTCTGTCCATCTTGCAATTTTTAGTTAAAATTACAGTCACAGGACCAACTGTTTACTTTTAGGTATCAAATTTTGTATAAATCTTATGTTTCTTCCTTGCATTTGAAAAGTACAAAGTATGGGACATAGGAATTCTTAATTCATTAACTGCCTATCAGAAATATAATTAGTATCTATTATAGGAAAGTCTTCATATAGGGGCCCAGAGGAATACTCTGCAACAAAGAATCACAGTTATACACATTTAATGTTACATATTTTCTATTGTTGATTAAATAAACATTTTATTCTCTTCTTTAATAGTGGATGAAAATTCTACAAATGACCCTTTTAACATGTAGGATTTTATATATTTTAAAAGATACTATGCCAACTGATTAGAGAATGTAGATAAAAGGAATAAAGATTTTTTGAGTGTTCCAGTCTAGGATAGACAATTGTTCCTAACACATGTTTATTAAAGTCATCATGGTGACTTTGAAAGTGCCTGTACTATTATAACCTGTTATTTACTAATTAAGCAACTATCATTTATAGAAGTTGACTCTTTGTCCCATGTTCCCATAATTAATAAATGCCAGGCCTACAGTTAGACTGTAAGCTAGCCTGGCTGACAACTCCATTGTATACCTCCACTGTATAAGTCGATGCCAGTGCAGAACTAGAATCAAGATGCAGGTCTATATCATCAATTCAGAAAGGCAAAATCAGTTGTATGTTAATTCTGATTCATTATTTATCTGAGCAGCCTGCTTAAAGAGTTTTAGGAAAAATCTCACAGAGCTGTGGTCACATGTTTTCTTCATAAACAAGATCATGCTAGTTCTGTAGAGGAATTATTTTACTTGAAGTCAAAAATACCTTGTGTAGACTATATTAGATATATTAACTCTCTGTATAGAGATATCTCTACTTCGTGATTTTCCAGTTTGGTTTCCTTCAATACCCTGCCCCCATGTAGTTCTGTTTTTATAAAGCTGTTTTATAAATCAAGAGTTACATTTCCCTTCAGGTTACTGTTCATATTTACTTTTATGAAGAAATTTTTCCTTTATACTATTTTTTTCTATGATTAAAATTTTTTCTTGAATTTTTATTTTTACTTTCTGTTGTGCTCTCTTGCTGTTTCTTTTTCTATTCTCTCAAATGAATATTTTTTTTCTATTGACTGAATCAAAAGCTCAGTAAATTTCAGAATTTAAAAAAATTAGCAGCTAATCAATATACCCTCTCATCCTTCAATATGTGTTTGACATGCTGGCCAAATGATGGTCATGAGGGGAACCTGAACTTATAGATATTAAAGGGACTTTTCTGAGTATTGAAAGGGGTAGCAAAGAGATTTGAACTGAGGCTCCTCAATTCTAAACTCAGTTCTTTTCCTTATTATCACTGTGTAGTTAATGTGTTTACAACAGACATAACAGGGTAGGAGTGACTGTGGAAAGCAACTGAAGTGGGTAGGAGTGGGATTACTAAGTGAGGCCAGTGGTAGAATATCAGAATGAAGCTAACCAAGGGAAGGGAAAGACTGAGGAGGAACATCACTGCATTGGGTAGAAATAAGGGTTATATAAAATACATCAAAACCTTGGGGTTTATGACCAGCTTGATTAACAACAAAACAGATATTCAGGACATAGAGTATGGGATGCTCTCTAGAAAGGCATATTAAAATAGAATTTGAAGGAATTTCTGATAGTCCCATTATACTCTTGTTCATTTAATTGGAATAAGTGACAAAATTCAAGGTTCTGTTGAAAGATATTAAAACAATTTGAGCCACTGGGAAAAGATTCCAGAGTTTACAGAGATGTAAAGTGGCTTAGAGACTAAAACACTGGGGACTAGAATCTGTGGAATACATGGATCTATGGCCTCCAGCAGGTTTCCATTGTCCTCCACTTTTTCCAACTCACTGATGTCGTTCCCATGTATATGTGTGGTAGATCATGGTAGATCATGGAGATAACTGATGGGCAAGTCATCAAAGAGCTTCACTTCAGTAGTTGGTAATGGGTTTATGCTAAGGCCTGTGATTGTTACCCCATTTAGCTTATTTTCAAGAATCAGAAACAAAAACAAAGAGTTCTGACTCTTGGTCCTTTGAGTGTAACCTTGTGTCAGGAATCTGCATCTTCACAGGATGTAGATTTAAAAGATGGAGTGTGCCACTTAGTCCTGAAAATGAGAAACTGGGGAGTTGGATCCCAGAGGAAGAATGATATTTCAATAATATTTAGGGAAACATAGGCACAATTACCAGTATTCTACTTTTGTATCAATCTTTCCTCTTGAGTATCTGATTGCCTGTAAATATAAGTGCTTGCTAGTTCATGTGGATCTGAATAAAGTGAGACCTACACAGGTAAAATGGTATTTTATGATGTATAATATTTCAGTGTTCCTGACAATAGTATTCCCAATAACAGCATATTCTTGAACATTCAGTGTTTAAAAGTTTTAAATTTTTATGAATCTCAGTATACTGTTTGTGGGTAAAGGGAAGCAATAGGTTTATTTATTTATTATCTATTTTGATGGGTCCTGGGGATTGAACTCAGGTGCACTCACCCACTGAGCCACATCCCCAGTCTTATTTTATATTTTGTTTAGAGACAGGGTCTCCCTGACTTGCTTAGGACCTTGCTTATGCTAAATTATTTTTGTTTTTGTTTTTCCTTTCTTTTTTTGTACTGGGGACTAAACCCAGGGATGCTTAACCACTGAGACTTATCCCAAGCCCTTTTGTTTTATGTTCTGTTTTGGGACAGGGTGTTATCAAGTTGTAGAGGGCCTCACTAGTTTGCTGAGACTGACTTTGAACTTAAAATTCTCCTGCCTTCACTTCCCAACTTTCTGGGATTACAGGCATGCATCACCACACCCTGCAAAATGGGGTATTTTCTGTAGGTGATATCCATGCTGAAGAAACAGTACCACAATTTTCAAGCCAGCTTACTTAGTCTTTGATCCATGGATAACCAAGAGAGAGGGCAGCCTGCATCTTGCTACCTTGTCTTGGGTTATCAAAGGTTTGTTCCACTTCAGGTAAAAAGAAAATATTATGACAGCTATTAATGGTATTTCAAGTTCAGCCTTCAAGGCAGGCAGTTTCTGAGAATAAACTGTTCTCAAGTTCTGCCTATATAGTGGCTGTCAGTCTGAAATGGAATTAAAGAGTGTGTTCATTGAGGGACTGGGTTGTGGCTCAGTGTAGAGCACTTGACTGACATGTGAGGCACTGATTTAGATTCTCAGCACCAAACAGATAAATAAATTAAAGATCCACCAACAAAATGGGTATGTTCATTGACTATTTCATAGTTTGAAAAAGTTGAGGCAGAGTTTTATAAAACAGCTTAATTTGATTTTAATCAAATCAGTCAAGAAATAGCATTTCATGTAGGTGAATCCAAATTTTCACCAGAGTTTAATTGAGAAAAACCTACCTACCCACTTTATTATACATTTTTGCTGTAAGGTTGTCCCACTGAAACTGATCCTGATGGTGTCTTACATTGGATGAGCTCTACTATCAATCTTACTTAAAGGTAAAGTGATCTTTTGTGTAATTAATTTTCTTCCTGTTAATATTGAGTTTTGATTGTGTTAATACTTGAAACTTAGCAATGGTTTCCTGATATATTTTTGGAAATTCACTCAGGAAAAACAAAAACATTTTAAGAGAATTATGTTGATATTTTTTAACATGTATAAATGCCAGTGTTCATTGAGTAGTTTAGTGTAGGGGGTTGGACATTGGGCTTGAAAATACATATGACAGTAAAACTCTATTAGGAATAAATTTCTCAATGCAGAAGAAATAGGAAATATGGTCAAGGATTTTTTGTTAGGTTTACATTAGTGTGAAATTTAAGTCATACTTACATGATTTTTAGCATTCATGCTCATTATTTTTTTGTAGAATCATTGAATTTCCCTCATGCCTTTAATTTGAAATAAGTAAAGCACATTGCTTGCAGTTTTTTTTTTTATTGGACCCTTTATATTTTACTATCATACATTTCTAGGAGAACTTTTTCATTATTTCTATTCTTGGCTCCATTTTTACACTAAAATAATGTTAGAAATTAGGGAAACATAGAAATTTAGAATATGTATATTAATCTATGGATTAGGGGCGGCAGTTGTAGCTCAATGGTACAGCACTTGCCTAGTCTGTGTGAGGCACTGGGTTCAATCTTCACCATCACATAAAACTAAGTAAATAAATAAAGGTTTGAAAATACAATAAAATTATTATATATTTGCATTTAAAAGGGATTTCACCATGCTTTCTGGCTCTTTCCACTAAGTATATTTAAAACTCTTCCTTTAATTGAAAATAGATATCTTGTGCAAAATAATAACCAGTTCTAGAAGTAGAAACTCTGAATAACCATATGATGATGTTAGTTTCATAATTATTTGTATCATGGTGCCTAAAAGTATCCAAGCCCTTATGTCACATTCAAAGATCTCAAATGTTAAAAGTTATTTGCTTAGTTATGTAACTATTCACTTTATAGCTTTCAATTTTTAATGAGCTATACAAAGTTAATAAATATATTTGCATATTTTCTGGAGCAGCTACAAAAAGGTTTCAAATGTAAAAAACTTAAATTTTTGAACATGAATAAATTTGTAGAAAAAATTGCTATATAATGAAGTGTTCTAAATAACATGCATGAAATCACTATCAGTTAACTCTACTGAATTCTAAAAATATTATGCTTTAAGTTTGTATTCAATTTTGATGTCTGGGATATATAAATTCAGGTGAGTTATCTTGAATTGATGCCATAAAAAGAAGCAAACAAGTTAGAGAAATGTCATAAATATGAAAGTAGGAATAAGAATATCCTCCAAGCATCCTCTAATCATGAAGCATATATTTGGACTTAAGATGAAGATTTGCTTATTTTTTAAATGATTTACTCCCAAGACTCAGTATTCCTTGCATAAAACATCTCTCCAATGTCTGTTCTTTGAGCCATCTCTGTCACCATTCTTTGGATATTTAGTAAATCTTTTCTTTTAATAACTGTGTGTGGTTTTCATTCACTGCTCCCAAAAGATTGTGGCACTCTTCTTCTCTTTCTTGGAAGGATCAACACTTATATTTACATTTATTGTTAGCTATTTGACACACAGGATGGACAGAGTTTATACTCTTTGTGATTCCCAACCGATTTTATTTATAAGGTACTCTTAAAGCTCAGGTCTCATGCTTTCATCTCATGAGATAATATGTGCCAATATAAGTCACAAAATCTCATTCAAAATATCACATTTAAATTTTTAAAAGCACTCTAAACTACAGATGAATATAATTTATCCTAGGTAATTTGGATTAATAAAATAGTTTTATGCATGTCAGTATTTGTGCAATTATCTTGGAGGTAATGGGAGTAACATTTCAGATCTCTCTTATCTCTAATCATTCTTACCCCCATGAGAAGAATTAGTAAGTTGAAGAATTGAAGTTTGATTTTATATTGGAATGGCTCAGAAATGTGTTATCTTTCTCTTATATCCTGCAGTAAAGAAAACTATTAGGATAATTTTTCATATTTGGTGCATTTACACCTAAATATTTTTTCTTTCTTAGAATGTCCCCAAAGAAGAAGGAGAATCACATCAAGCTTCTAATGAATCAAGTAAAGAGGGTAAAATATTTGAAGAATACCTATTGCTGAGCTGCTCATTGATTTGAAATTATGGAGCTTTTCCATATACTCTCTATTTTGTTTTTATTATTATAGAAGCAAACACTGACACTAGGGAACCAGAAATCAGAACATTACCTGACAACTGTAATGCTGATCATAAAAGGAAAAAGGTGGTTGAAACCACTCTTGTAGAACACAGCAGCATAAAGAACATTCCAGGTTTTCTCTTCACATTAGTTGACCCAAAGGTAAAATTAAAAAATATATATATTTTCTCAATTGTTTTTACATATCATCTATCATATGCACATAATGATGCAAAACAACCTAGATATAAGTCTAAGGCCTCGGGGTTCTAATAACAAGGATTGCAACAGTTGTGGTTTATGTATAGAATCAACATTTGTAGAATATGGTGGGAGTAGTCAATTCTGTGGTAAGTCATCATATAACAAAAGAATCAGAATGCAAGCCAAAAATATGGCTTGGTTAATATAAATAGGAAGAATTCATTTATGAAGGGAAAGTTATACTTGGACTTTGGTATGTTATGGTAAGTTCCTCCTCTTTCTAGTTCCTCAGGGCTTTGTAATAAAGGACCATTGAATATTGTCAAAGACTTTTCCTGCAGCTATTGAAATTAACTTATGATTTTGCCCTTGATTCTTTATCTGGTGTATTTGTTTTGTTAGTTTTCATATATTAACCCATTTTTGCATTCCTTGAATAAAACCAACTGGCTCATGGTGTATAGTGTGTGTGTGTGTGTGTGTGTGTGTGTGTGTGTGTGTGTGTGTGACCCCCAGAGACTTAACCAAGGTGTACTCCACAACTGGCCACACCTCTAGCCCCTTTTGTTGTTCACTTTGATTCCAGGTCTCTAAATTGCCCAGGTTGACTGAAACTAAATCACCTGACACAACCTCCTGAATTTCTGGGAATGCAAAAATACACCACTTTGTCCAGCAGTGTTTGTTGTTTTTAATGTGATGCTGAATATATTTTGCAAGTATTTTATAAAGATTTTTAGACTACAACCCTCAAGGATATTGGCCTGTAGTTTTCTTTCCTTGTTGTGTCCTTATTTTCCTTTTCAATCAGGTAATACTGACTTTGTAGAATTACTTTGGAAGTGTCTTTCCTTCTCTCTTACATATAATGGTGGGGCACTGGTATAAGTTCTTCTTTGAATATCTGATAAAATTTAGCCCTGTGTTCACCTCTGGTCCTGGAGGCTTTTTATTACTACTTCAATATAGGTCTGTTATTAGGTTGGAATTTTGCATTCCTTTGATTTATATTTTGAGTTGTTTAGATTCATATCTACTACTTCATACATATATTCTAGGCTTTTCATTTTTTACCATGTCAGTCTTCATAATGTTTTTCTAGATGTTCCTGTTTATTGAACAATAAGTTTTTCCAGATAATTCCTAGTAGTGTTCTGGATTTCAGTGATGTCTGTTTTAATATTTCTCTTTTGGTTTCTAGGTTTATTTATTTGTTTCTTTTTCTCTTTCCTTTAATTAGATTGGTTAGGGGTTTGTCAATTTTGATTCCCTTTTCAAAAATAAACTCTGTTTCTTTATTACTTTGTAGTTTTCCTTTATTTTCTATTTTATAGTTTAAACTCTGATAAGTAGTATTTCTTTCATTGTACTTGTTCAAACTGATTTATTGTTGTTTGTCTAATACCTTGGGTTGCAACATTAGGTTTTTTATTTGAAATCTCTCAGATTTTTAAATGTAGAGTCATTTTTATGAAGTTTCCTCTTACAACTGCTATTGCTAGATCAGAGGAGAGAGATGAGAAGGGAAAAGAAAGGTACTACTATGCAAATTTACATATATGTCATAAAGAATCCCACTATTATGTATAAATATGCTTCAATAAAAGAAAATAAAACACTCAAAAAAAAGAACTGTTTTATTGTATCCCATAGATTCTGGGATGCTGTATGTCTATTCTCATTTCGTTCTGAGGTTTTTAAAAATTTACCCCAACTTTATCAGTGATCCATTGGACATGCAGATGTATTGTTCATTCTCCAAGTGTTCATACAGTTTTTGTAGATTTTATTGTGGTTTAATTCTTTTTCCTAGTTTATTACTGTTCCACATAAGATCAGGGTTAATTTTGACATAATTATAATGCATGGAATAAAAGTTTCTCCAATTAAGTACCCAATACTTTCCCATTCCCTTCCATCCTCCCTCCTGATATTACCTTTCTCTAGTCCACAGATCATTCTTCTGTTTGTTTATAGTTGTCTTAATTTGTGCTTTATGGATATACATAAAGGTCAAAGTCACAGTGGTATTCTCACATGTGTACACAGGAATGTTTGTTCAGATTCATTCCACCATTGCTCTCTTTGTTTTCCCTCCTCTCACCAGCCTTAATTCATTTCCCCTACTCATCTGTTTTCTTTTCTTTTTCATAAAATTCCCCATTTTTACCCTTTATTTTTGTCTAGCTTCTTCAAATGATAGAAAACATTCTTCAAATGACAGAAACCTTTTACTTTATAAGTCTCTTGTCTATTTTACTTAGCATGATATATTTTCCTGTTTCATTCACTTACCAGCAAATGCCATGATTTCATTCTCATTTATAAGTTAGTAAAACTTCTTTATAGGGACTGAGATGGTAGCTTGGTTATAGAGCCTGGCACATGTGAGGAACTGGGTTTGATCCTTAGCACCACATTAAAAAAAACAAAAACAAATAAAGATAGTGTTCATCTAAAAATAAAAATATTTTTAAAAAATAATTATATACAAACACGCACATATATATATTCCTTTATATATATATATGTATATATATATATGTATATGTGTGTGTGCATATATATATATATATATATATAGTTTTGTTTATTAATCTGCTGATTGGTATCTAGACTGATTACATTGCCTGGCTATGTTGAATTGTGCTGCTATATATGTTATGTTTCTACCATTATATAATATGCTTATTTTAGACCTTTGAATATGTATCAGTAACTGAGATAGCTGGATCATACAGTGGTCCGATTACTATCATTTTGAAGTTTCTCTATAATGCTTTCCAGGGTGATGCTGCTAATTTGCAGTTCCATCAACAACAGATGAGTGAACCTTTTCCTTGCATTCCTGTTAACATTTATTAATAGTTGACATTCTAACTGGAGTAAAGTTTCAAAGTACTTTTGATTTGTATTTCCCTTACTACTCGACATGTTGAACTTTTTTTCACATACTTATTGTCCTTTGAAATTCTTTTTTAAAGAAGTATCTCTGTAGTTCTTTTGTCCATTTATTTCTTGGGTCATTTTTATTTGGAGATAAGTGTTGTAAGAATTTTACATATTCTGGATTTTAATCCCATATTTGAGAATAAGGTGGCAAAAATCTTCCCCCATTGTGTAGGCTTATTTTCTATGTTATTAATTGTTTCCATCAGTGTGGAGAAGCTTTTAAATTTGATGCCATCCCAAATCCTAATTCTTGGTTTTATTTATGCACCTCATTATTGATATTAATTTTGCCAGGGCATCTCCCTGAGTCTTTCTCAGAAATGCATTGGTCATTTATCTGCTGATGCATATCAAAGAGAAAAACGTGGCATAACAGGACCTATAGAAGGTAAGAACCACATATTATAAAATAACATTGGCTATAATGTTTATTTAAAACTTGGGTACTAGTAGATTCTAATAGTTGAAGAATTAAACATAATAAATACATAGAAAGGAAAAAGGGTGAAATGGTAATAAGTGACATATCTTATTAAGTTTCAGTAACAGATTAAATTGAGAATGTCAATAAAGGAGTTGAATTCCATTTCAGGATCTGCTTAGTGTGGAGGTCCTCTCTGCCATGTCCCACGTGGATGAGGAAAGGGTTAACTGCTGGAGGAGGATGTTGGCTGTTTTTCAGTCTGTTTCCCAAAAACTTATGTACTCAAGAAACACACAAGAGCCAATACTTTTTTTAAATGAGAGGGGGCATGACAGGTTTGGCCATACCATCTCTGACCTCTAACAACAACTACTCACTCAACTTCCCTTTATTTTTAATACACAGATAAAGGGGTTTAAGACCTGGAGGAGCTTCTTCTGTGATTGACAGGATAGAGTGGAGTTAGGAAGCCATTCTCTTAGGGGAGATATTCCAGAAGGACATAGGGAACCACTGGAATGCAGCACCACATGCTTCTGGTAATCTGGGACAGAATTTGTGCCTGTTATTACCTGGAAATCAGGCCTCTGCATCCCGTGACTCAGCCTAGTCTGATTCTGCTAAATAAGAATCTATTGGCTTCCAATTGATTATATCAGAGGAAAGTTGGTAAATATAAAAGGGGAGAGGAGAAGAGAGAACAAAGAATAAGAAAGTTAAATATCACAGACAACAAAATAAAGCAAAAGAAGTGGGAGCACATTTTGAAGGGAGGTAAACTCAGGTTAAACATTAGAAAGTGGAAGAGCACAGCTTTAGAAAAAACTGAGTTTCCAGTAACAACACTGGTCTGAGAGTAAAATTTTCCAACAGTAATTTTATTTATCGACATTGGAAAGTAATTAAGAAATGCATGCCACATCATGCAGGGCTATATTTGGTTTGCCATAAATAAATATAAACACATATGATCCACCATAGATGTATATAATTTATTGTTATATGAAAGGTTCTGACTTCCTAGAAAAGTAAATATGGTGCAGAGTAATATAATCTGGAAATGAATAAAGGTAGGACTATTATGAAAGGATCAGCAAAGTATAACCTGATAAAATGTTCATTGAAAGATTATGAATACTAATACACCTACAATTTGGGCAACAAAATATGAGGATTTCAAATAGGCAAGTTATGTTAGAGGAACTGGAAGAAGAGTAGCTATACCCAAGAATGCTCAAACTTTAGTGAATCAGATATTGGGGACCATGTTCAAAATGCACATTGTACTCAACAGGTTTTTGTGTACACATTTCTGAAACATTTAAAGATGTTTCCAATGCTCCTGATCCGTGGACCACATTCTGATTTGCAAGGGAAGAAACTGCCTTTAGAAAGTCTAAATGAAGAGCTGTTGCATGTTAGTTCAGGCATAACCAGATCCAGTGAAAGCACAAGTATTTTTTTTTCTGAACATATCTCTGTGGAAGGCAAAAGGACAAAAACAAGGAAGATAGAAAAATTATATTCCTAGCCAAGTAAAATGACACACCAGAAATCACAGTGAACCCAGAGACTGGTATAGGAGGATCACAGGTTATAGGCCAGCCTCAGTGAAGAGTGAAGTCATAAGCAATTTAGCAAGAAGTTATCTCAGAAATAAATAAATAAGTGAGTCAGTCAGCTAGTATGTAAATAATGTTGTGGATGAGGCTTAGTCATATAGGTCTCCTGGTTTATATATCTTGTACCAAATATATGTATTTTTAAATACAACTACTGAATAGGGAAGAAATTGTAGTAGGAAAAATCCAAAGAATGTAAAATAAAATTAATCAAGACCAAAGCTCTAGAAATTGCTTTTGAATAGCTAACAGGAAGAGGAAATGAGGTACGTAACCCTGGAAAGAAATGCAAAGGAAACAGAGGAAGCATTTCAGCTGGCCCAGCTTCTTTATCTTTGTTAATTAAATTAAACTTCATTCTATACAGGTCACTGAACATTGTCTATCCTCTGTATTTCTGGAAACACTCACTCCATTCAGACCTGCAAGAACGTCACACTGCACTGTTGCCTTCTCATTATTCATCTGTATTCACACAAAGGCCCTTCATGTCTACCTCCCACAGCATTGATATTGGTCTAGCTACACTGCATATGCAGCCATCAGCCTCTATCCTTTCCCTGCCTGTTCTGTCCTCTGTCATTACTCCTCAAGTATGGTCATACTAATATGGGTCCATTTGGTGCTTTTCTCTATGTCATGCTACAGCTTTCCCTGTTTTTACCATTTCTTGCCTCTGGCTGATAATCTCACTCCTTAAGCCTCTCTTCATACCAACCTCCAGAAAAGGCACCTTTTTTCAACTACCTCTTACCAAAAAGTTATTCAGTTCTTGGTTCAAATAATTAGAACTGTTGACACTGAGGTGACAAAAAAAAATCCCCAACATTCTGGGAGCAAATGAATTAGATTTGTACAGAAAAATTTTACAGGTCAATTTGTTAGGTACTAAGTAGAATAGTCACTGGGTTACTAAGGTAGGCCCAGGGGGGAAAACACTATGTCAGGAAAGATAGCCATTGTCCTGAAGGACTGAACAAATAGTTTGCCTTCTAAAAGAAGAAAATAAGTTCATCAGAATAGTGAAAAAAAAAAACACTTTAGATATGAAGGTATGCACTGGCAAATGAGTAAGAAGTATCAGTCATTAGGAAAACAATATTGATTAACAGAGCATGTTGAAACGTTATTACAAGGAGAGAATGCAAAATTGGCAATTTGGATATTTTGTGGGTATTTTTAAAAATTTATTTCTGGGAAATTTTAATTTTTCTGGAGGGATAATTCTTTTGAGTTCTTATGCATTACACCTGTTGACCGCAGCTCCATGCTGAAAGTCTGAGTGGAGTAGACTTGCATGTCCAAATGATACATTTTCAACTGGGAATTCAATTGATGAAAAGAGGAGGAAAAAGTTGAGATGAGGGAGGGTGGGCATATTCAAAAGAGTTTTTTTTTTATTTTCCCCCACATCTTCTTGCCTTTGTGCATGCTAGGTGAGCACTCTGCAAGAGGAACTATCTCTTCATCTTCACAGTACCCCTTTTAGGTACACTCTAGATCATCTACTGGTCTGACTCTGTCAAATTCTCTGCAGAAAACCCAGCCCCAGACAAAGCCAAACAATTCCTAAGGAACTCTTCATCTTCCTTTTCACAGCAATCCTGCAAGAAACCTTTTGTGCACATCAAAGCCCACAATAGAGCAGTGCGTCATGAGGGGAAAATTTTTTCTCTTTCTATTGAAGGAAGAAAAGTGTTATAGCTGAGCACTGAGCAGAAAATGATATCAATGAGCATGGAGGCCAGGGGGACAGGAGGAGAGGCAGGTCTACATGGGATTCAGAATATGCTCAGATTGTAAGTATGAAGTGAGATTTCTGATATCATTCACACATGGATCCCTAGCCATTCCAATAACTGGGCAGAATGCACAACCCAGTGGAGGTGCTGTATCTTGCCTACCATCTTCTTAATGGGTAAGGTAGAGAAAAGTGTCACTCCTGGACAAAGCCTTTTCCATTAAATGAGGGAATACATCAAGAACACAGCCAGACCCTCTCAGTAAATCTGAACAGGCAAAGGGAAGTGGTGATGGTTCATGGGATCTGGGGTCCCAGGGCTGATATCTTCTGGCAGAAAGAAAAAAAAATCCTCTTCTAATATTCACCTGCCACTAGTTATATTCACAGCTCTTTCTCCCAAGATTCAATGGAGTGAGATAAGTGGCTGAAACTCATATCCTGGATCTCTCAATCCTTCAACTTACAATAATGTCCACTCTAAAAAGGGCCTCACTTTTGGTTCCCAGTGTTGGCATTCCCTGAGAGTGAAAGATAGGAAAGCAACTCTATTCTCAGTGTAAGGGGTGGGCTTTGGGCATGGCAGGTGTGAAGAGCGCAGAGGTTCCATGCTCCGGTAGGAGCACACACTTTCTCTCTCTCCCCACAGGCTTTCTCAGGGCATAGGACATCTGGATGTTGAGGAGTGGCTTCTGTGACCTTGTGCCTGCACCTCAGAGAGTGCCTGAGGTCAAAAGGGCATGACAGAACAGTGGCATCATCGTTCCCATGGCAACCAGAAACACTTCTGATCCTGGCGGCTTCAGACTGAGATAGAAAAGAAGCACCAGCTCCATGGTGACAGTAAGAGGAAAGTGGAAGGGAGCCAGGGCCAGGTGTCTGATTTTTCAGGAAATGGGATCTGAAACTCTTGACCCAGTTGAAATGGAGCTATGGGGTTAGTGGGGTACAGCTGAGTGGGCCAGGGATTGCTCCGGGACCAGGAAGGACAGGGGACCCTGCTGAAGCCTGACAGTTTGCATTACACTCCATGCCTGCTAGGTGGCACTGTGCTGGTTTGGTCCCACAGGGCATCATGACAGCGTGGTCACCTAGCTCCTGCTGTGGGCAGTGAGCCCCCACGAGGTCTGGGACAGAGACAGAAGGTTGCATTAGGGCACGTGGGACACCCAGCTTAGAACGGGACCCATTGGCATTGCCCTCCAAAATGACACCTCCATGTTGGGCACACCTGGGATTTGGCCAAGTCAGGCAACTCACCTAGGGTCCTAGCAGCCACACAGCATAATGGCTGCTGACAGCTCAGGGCAGGGGAGCATGCAGTGCAGCTCCCTGGCTTAGGTGCTCCTTGAATTGGGAAACCTCATACCCTGTCTTGTCAGTTGCCCCTCCTTTCTGAGATAGCCCTAACAGGAGACAGCTGGAACCTGGGGAATTGATCTTCCAAGTGCAGGTGTGTGGCTGCTGGGATGGTTCATGAGGAGAACAGGGAGTCATTCACTCAGCATGTTGGAAGGAGGACAGGGGGGAGGTGCCAGGCAAGGAGAGATGTTCCGTGCTCACTCCACCTGCCAGGGCCTACCAATTTGGCTGCTGCCTTAGAACTGGGCTGCACTCAGAATTTGTCCTGCCATGATTTTTCCACAGTTCCTTCAACTCACCTTCAGAGGCAGAAATATCTAGCCCATCTCTGTTCACCCAAGGTTCATTCCCTTAACTAGACTAGTGCCTCTGTGGCACAGGGCCCTCTGAGAAATGGCCAAGAGTCCTATTTCCAGCCCCTATAATATACAGAGCCCAAGCCAGTGGATGAAACCAGAGCCTGTCCTTGGCACGATGAACAGATTTTCACAGGGCAGAATACCAAAGGTGACATGCCTTGTTGTGAAGAGGAATGGCACAGAGATTCCAGACTGAATACTCTAAAAGGAAGAGTAAGGACCTTTGAGGGGCAAGAAAAGCAGAAGTTTGTTGGTGTTGAAAACCAACTTCAGTGAAGGGACACTAAAAAATGGGCATTGCTTAAGGTCTGTGTCCAAATTTCAGGACATTTCTTTAGCTTCAATGTATTGTACAGGTACAGGAGGTACTCAGTGCCAGGTCATTCTGTGAGCATCCATCATGACTGACCCTAATTCCCCTTGCAAGGACATCAATGCCTCTTGCCAATTCCTGGCTATTTCCTGTTGCTGGTAAGGGACAGCTGATGATGTTTATGCTGATTTTTAGTTTTTTCAGCAAAAGACCTCTGAGAAAAGTATTTCCTACATCACAGCCTCTTCTCCACAGACCTTCAGTGTAAATGACTTCACCTTGGGACATGCAGCACAGAAGCATGGCTCTGGAAATCAAGAGTGCACCTCAATATCAGACATTTGGTCCAAACCTTCCTGCTCAAAAATAAAAGAGAGTATCCAATGGAATGGGCAAAAGCTGAATATCAAAAGAGGATATGTTAAGGAACATGCAAAAGTGTGATTGGCCTTAGTGAGCAGGAAGAGTGTATCCTCAAGCACTTTCAAATTGTAGCATTCTTATTATTTCCTGGACTGGCTATACCTACTGCCAACCCGCTAGGTGCCTAGTGTCTCTGCTTTTCTGCTTTCAGTGTGACTTCTTTCCAGTAAGTCTTCCTGTGTCATTCTTTACCCTGAAAAACATGAGCCACTAATTCCCAGAACCATGGTGCTCATGAGAACACCATATCCTTCAGCCAATTCTCCACTGTAACTCTTCAGATCCTCCATCCAAATTATCAATAGTCTAGAAAAGGGCTGCATTTCTCTTCACACTAGAACTCCCTCCAGTGATACTGGGAGACTAGGTTGCACATACCCCAGTTCCTCCTGAATGCTATCAGCAGAAGCTAACACGTATGCATCCCCATATCATACAATTGGGCTTCAAGTCATTTGCAACACGATGCCCAGGAAAACTGAGTGAGAAAAGCCAGGGCCAAAGGCAGCTGTCTTTGGTCCTCACCTCTTGTTTTCCAGATGACATTGAGGTTGACAGGGAACGTACTGAGCTGTGCAAGTCTACTTCAGTTGCCCAGCATCTGGAGTGTGACCAAGAAGCCAGGTAATTGCCAAAGGTTAGTGCAGTTGTCATTTTAAAGTTCCTGCCATTTGCAACCTGGTGATCAGCATCTTCTTCAAGAACTTGCTAATGATATACCCCTATGAGCATAGTCGTGAGAAGGAGCTAACCTATGAGTTGCTGTGAGTTGACTCATATCAAGAACATCTGCTAAGAAATGCAGAGCAGGAAAGCACTGCTAACATTGACTGCAGCTCCATGCTGAAAGTCTGATTGGTAAAGGCTTGCATGTCCAACTGTTCTTTTTCAACTGTGGTGATTGAGTTGATGAGGAGAGGAGAAAAAGATGAGAGGAGGGAGGGTTGGCATAAAAAAAGAGTCTTTCTGTCCCCTCCCCATCTGAGGGTCCTGGGATTTGAACCATGGATCTTCTGCTTGCTAGATGAGAGCTCTCCAAGAGGAGCTATCTCTTCAGCTTTGCAGGACCCACTTTTATGTACCCTCTAGATCCTCTACTGGTCTGACTCTGTCAAATTCTCTGCAGAAAACCCAGCCCCAAACAAAGCCACCAAATTCCTTAGAAAATCTTCATCTTCCTTTCCACAGAAATCCTGCAAGGAATCTTTCATGCACATCAAGACCCACAATCAAGTTGTTCATCATGAGAGGTAAAGTTTATCTCTATCTATTGAAGGAGGAAAAGGTTTGTAACTGAGCACTGAGCAGAAAATGATGTCAGTGAGTGTGGAGGCCAGTTGGGGGAGGCAGGAGGAGGGGCAGGTGTATGTGAGAATCATAATATGCTAAGGTTGTCAGTGTGAAGGGGGATATCAGGGATCATTCACATCTGGATCCCTAGACATTCCAATCACAAACCGCTGACTCCTTTCTCACTCCTCTTTTTCCTTCTGACATTTTCCTTGGACAATTACTAACCAGGAGATATCTGGGCAAAAGGCATATCCCAGTGCAGGTGCTGGATCTTGCCTACCATCTTATTTAGGGATGAGGTAGAGGAAGGTGTTTCTCCTGAGCAAAGTCTTTTTCCCTAAATGAGGGAATGCCTCAGGAACACAGCCAGACCCTGTCAGTAAATCTAAAGAGGAAAAGGGAAGTGGTGATGGCTCACCGGGTCTGGGGTCCCAGGACTGATATTTGCTGGCAGGAAGAAAACACAAATTCCTCATGCAATGTCTACCTGCCGCTAGTTAGGTTTGTAGCTCTTTCTCTCAAGATTCAATGGAGTGTGATAAGTGTCTGAAAGTCATATCCTGGACCTCTCAATCCTTCAACTTCAATCCATTACACTCTGAAAAGGGCCTCACTTTTGTTTTCCACTCTTCCCATTCCCTGAGTGGACAAGAAGGGAGAGTGACTCTATTCTCAGTGGAAGGGGCAGGTTTTGGGCATGGCTGCTGTGAAAGTCACAGAAGTTCCAGGCTCCGGTAGGAGCATGCACTTTCTCTCTCTCCCCAGAGGCTTTCTCCAGGCCTTGGGCCACCTGGATGTTGAGCCGTGTCTTCTGTGACCTCGTGTCTGCACCTCAGAGAGCGCCTGAGGTCACAGAGGGACAGCATAATTGCTTCAGCAGAGTCACAGTTCCCATGGCAACCAGTCACGCTTCTGATCCTGGTGGTTTCAGGCCAAGATTAAAAAGAAGCACCAGCTGGGCAGTGACGGTAAGAGGAAAGCAGAAAGGAGCCAGGGCCAGGGGCCTGATCTGTCAAGAAATGGGATACTAACCTGTTGACCCAATTGATGTGGAGCTATAGGGTTAGTGGGGTGCAGCCGATTGGGCCGGGTTTGATGCCAGGTTCAGGCAGGACAGGGGACCCCGCTGAATCCTGACAGGTTGTAATCTTCTCTAGGCCTGCTAGGTGGCACTGTGCTGGTTTGGCCCCACTGGGCATCATGAGAGAATGGTCACCTAGCTCCTGCTGTGGGCAGTGAGCCCCCACGAGGTCTTGTGGACCAGGCAGGGATGGAGGGCTGCATGAGGTCACGTGTTCACCCAGCTTAGCACCGGCCCCATCAGCATTGCCCTCCAAAACCACCCCTCCATTTTGGTCACACCCGGGATTTGGCTGAGTCAGGCAACTCGCCTAGGATCCTAGCAGCCACACAGCATGATGACTGCTGACAGCTCAGGGCAGGGGAGCATGCAGTGCAGCTCCCTGGCTTAGGTGCCCCTTGAATTGGGAAACATGCACCCTGTCTGGTCAATTTCCCCTCCTTTCTGAGATAGCCCTAATAGGAGATAGCTGGAACTTGGGGAGTTGCTCTTTCAAGTGCAAGTGTGTGGCTGCTGTGATGGTTCATGAGGAGAAAAGGGAGTCATTCCACTCAGCATGTTGGAAGGAGGACAGGGGGGAGGTACCATGCCCAGAGAGATGTTCTGTGCTCACTCCACCTGCCAGGGCCTACCAATTTGGCTGCTGCCTTAGAACTGGGCTGCACTCAGAATTTGTCCTGCCATGATTTTTCCAAATGCCCTGCAACACACCTTCAGAGCCAGAAATATCTAGCCCATCTCTGTTCACCCAAGGGTTCATTCCTTTAACTAGACTAGTGCCTCTGTGGCACAGGGCCCTCTGAGAAATGGTCAAGATTCCTATTATCAGCCCTTGTAAGATGCAGAGCATAAGCCAGTGGATGAAACCAGAGCCTGCTCTTGGCATGATGAACATATTTCACAGGGCAGAATACCAAATGTGAACAGGCATCGTGGTGAAAGAGGCATGGCATAGAGCTTCCAGGCTGAATACTCTAAAAGGAAGAGTAAGGACCTTTGAGAGGCATGAAAAGCAGAAGGGTGTTGGTGTTGAAAACCAACTTCAGTGAAGGGACACTAACAAAATGGGCATTGCTTGAGGTCTGTGTCCAAATTTCAGGACATTGCTTCAGCTTCAATGTACTGTACAGGTACAGGAGGTACTCAGTGCCAGGTTATTCTGTGAGCAACCATCATGACTGACCCTAATTCCCCTTGCAAGGACATCAATGTCTCTTGCCATTTCCTGGCTATTTCCTGTTGCTTGTAAGGGACAGCTGATGATGTATATGCTGATTTTTATTTTTTTCAACACAAGACCTCTGAGGAAAGGCTTTCCTATACTGCAGCCTTTTATCCATTGACCTTCAGTGTAAATGACTTCACCTTGAGACATGCAGCACAGAAGCATTGCTCTGAAAATCAAGAGAGAACCTTGATATCAGACATTTAGTCCAAACCTTCCTGCTCAAAAGCTAATCTGAATACCCAATAAAATGGACAAAAACTGAATATCAAAAGAGCACTTGTTAAAGAACATGCAAAAGTGTGATTGGCCTTAGTGAGCAGGAAGAGTAGACCTGTGCATAAGTGTAGGGGCCAGAGGAGAAGTTCAGACCCCAGGTGGATGGTTACAGACAGCACCCAGGTCAGTGCTTTGCACCATCAAACATTAGGGTGTTTAGAAGGAAACTCTAGAAGATATGTGATGTAGGTCTCCTCTCTCAGGTTCATTCTTACTGTACTGTGCAAGTGTTGCTCCCCTCAGTGTCACCACTCAGACTTGGTCTGAAGGTTGATAGATGGGAATACCAAGCTCTGTGATGGAGAGGATGCAGAGATTCGTGGCACAACTGAAGGAGTATGAGGGCTGCTAACAACCCCCAGCAGAGCAGGTGATCCTGGCACGCATGCTTTGCCAAGACATGCAGGGTGACCTTGCCAAGCACAGCCATTGGTTGATGCCATTCTGGAAATCCAACTCTACCTGCACCTCCTGGACAATGTGGATGTGGTCCTACTTTGTGCATGTGTCCTGGTCTATCAGGAGAAACTGCAGGAAGACTTCTAACTTCTAGAGGTAAGCCTGTGTGTTGGGGCAGGGTGCAGAGAGAGTTGGAGGCTTATTCTACTATACCCAACAGGACATGAACTCAGTCAGGGTGACCTACCCTCACTGGATCAACTTTAACTGGCTGGGAAACTGAAGGTAAACTACCTAATCATCAAGTCCATGTTCAGTGGTCATCCTGTGCTGCACTGTGCTAAATAATGAAAAAAAAAAATCAATGGATAAGACATGGTCCACCTTTGGAGAGCTATGTCCTTATCTTGTAAACCCAAGATCTCAATCTGCAGTAAGTCTTGTTAAAAATAAGGAGGTGCCACACAAAATGATACCATGCCCAGAAGTGAGTAGGCAAGGCAAACCTTTACTTCTGGTAGAAGGCTATGCTATCAGAACCTGCCTAGCAAGTGCCTGGGTGGGCTCTCCACCTGCTTTTATCTCTAACCTAATACAGTGCTACCTTTCACTCTGACTTGAGGAGTTTGGGGTTACAGTCTACTCAGTTGAATAGTTTTACAATTAGAGCAGGGAAAAGGAAAGTGTTACAATTGGATCAAATTAAGGTTGAATACTAGATTCTGAAAATGAACTACCAGACCTTCTATTTCTCACACTCTGAAGACCAGAAGTGTCTCTCCAGTCATCTGATGGTACCTTGGATCTCAGCATGTTTGGCATCACAACCTGACTTTATTGATAGAGAGTCACTTGTAATCTTTATTTGCCTATCTACTATGAGGATTGTGCTTCATGATCCTCTCTAAACAGTGGTGTATATGATTAAAGTGTTTCTGGGTGATGCTGGGCAGGTTCCAAATAGTGATATGTCTGACCAAATTGGATATATTTGGTACCAGGGTTTGAACCTGGGGACACTCAACCACTGAGCCACATCCTAAACCTTTTTATTCATTTATTTTTATTTTTAATTTTGAAACAGGTACTCACTAAGTTGCTTAGGGCCTTGCTAAGTCCACCCATCAGACAGAGGGATTTGTAAAGAGAAGGCATACATCTGGCAGGATACCCAGGGACTGTCTCTGGGCCTGCCCAATTTTCAGTCCTCTGTCTGGGCCCCCAGTTCCCTTAAAGGGTAAGTAGCCCTGCTAGTGGTGCCATGTCCTCTTGAACTCTTCCCTCCATGGTTGTTTTCTCACATGTATTGTGCCCACTACTCACCCTGGCTAATCTGCAGGGGTTCCCAGAACTGAGATGAGCCTTAGAAAACTAGGTTTATGGTAATTCCAGGCAAAGAAGTGACCCTGACATGGAGCATCTGCAGACCCTGCCTCTGCAGGGGTGCAGGATATTCCACACCTGGCCTTTGGGTGCTCTGGAGTTCAGCTGTGTGTGGTTTGGGTCAGCTTGGGAGGCAGGTTCCACATCTGACTAGGGAGTGGGTCAGCACAGGAAGTGGGGCCCATGTGTCCTGTCCACAGGGACCTGCTCTGCCTCCCCAGTACATACTCAACACACAACCCTCTCTCCAGTGAGAAACTGCATGGCCTATTGTTCTGCTGTCCTTGGAAAGTTTAGCAGGGCTCACACCACTTATTTGGTGGACATGAGTTGCCCCAGTCAACTCTGTGCATCTCTGTATTCCAGAGCTAGAAGTATTGTTGGGCAGGAGAATTTGCCTTCAGAGACAAGCTTGACCACTGAGCAGGTGTACAACTATTTTGCCTATTACCAATGGCACCAAAAGATACTTTTCAAGCATGTGCTGTCAGGCTGGCAGACCATGCAGAACTCAGAACTTCCCAGTGCTGAGGAGAGTTCTGAGCCCCTGTGGAACTCAGTCAGTTGCCTTGACAACTCTGGCTGCATTTATAGGCCTCAGTGGACAGGTGAGTGGACAAGGTTTTCTACTCATTGACCCTGGGTCTGATTTGTTACAGGTACAGGCTGACTTCAGAGGACTCAGGTAGAACTGTGACTGTGAGTTCAGGAGTCAGTTTGGAGACAGGGGCATCATGTTGCCAGAGGGAAGAGACAGTGAATAGATCTGAGAATTGAGCCAAGCTGTAGGTTTGTGGGGTGCTGGGCTCATAATTACAGGAAGGGATCAGCTCAAAGTCAGATGAAGGGACAAAGACCGAATGTCCAGGTGCCCAGTGGACACTCCTGTTTGTCAATACAGCTGCACTCACCTGCTGACTTGCAGGCCCACTAAGCCTTTCCTCCTCTCATCACTTTTCAGCAGGATATGAGGAAACTGAGTCTCCACAGTTCCCAGAGACCACCCCAGGATTATGGAGGCCTTTGGCCCTGGCCCAAGATATTCCTGGATCCCTCACAACACAAGGCCACTGGCTGCCAGGGAGTGTCATTGCCTCAGGCTGTAGGACCATCATCCCTATTCAGTTCCCTTCCTTCCTTAGGTGTAGACCAGGGTTTTGAGTGGATATGAGTATTCTGGGTGCTGACCCTGTTACCTGGTCAGAGACAGGTGTGACCCCATGTGGTGGGGAGGATGTTGCTAACAAGGAACCCACATGAGGGACCTGGAAGTGGCAGCTTCCTCTGCTGTCATGCTTGCTCCTTGCTGCTGACTTCATATCCTTGGCTTCATGTGTATTTCAGAGATTTGGGTGATAGTCTTGGAGAGAAAAGCATATATACCTACCACCTAGAGATCCAGCTGTCTCTGGGACTCATTTCCCATTGGGGATCAGTTTCTTATTTCATGGAGTCAGCAGTGGCCAGAGGTTCTACTCCTCACCAGTATTGTTGAACCATCTCACTTTCCTCCATACTCAACTCTCCTGAGGCATGATCCCAAAACCAGGATAAGGTTATCATGTGCAGCCCAGGCTATTCAGTGTGGGGCTGGTGCTCAGGGCAGCCCCCAATTGGTTTGGTCACTGCATTGTGTAAACTTCTCTCCTTTTCTGTGCATGCTTGTGACATTAGCATCTCCCATGACTACAGCCATGACAAGCTTATATCCAGGTCCAGCTCCATCCAGGTGTGTGGCCTCAGGTATGTTCCCATGACCTCCTAACAAAGACATGGGATGATGACAGGGCCTGCTGCTCTGGCTGCTACAAGAAGGTCAAATGGCTATTTACTGGAAACACAGGAGCAGCACCAGAGAGGTGAGTGGTCACCAGTGTAATTCACTGCATTATGACCAGCTTCTGCCTAATTTACTCAGCTCTCAGACTCTTGCTAAATGTTTTCAGTTTTCAATACTTTGCAGAAAGTTATAGATAGACTTCTAAAGTATTTAAGGATGTAGTATTAGTCTCCTCTGAGTACTCTTGTTGCCTGCCTTACTGGAGCTCAACCCTTGCCTTTGTAGCCACAGGTGAGGGTCTAGGCAGTGAAGTGGGTGCTAGGTGCCATGCCTTTCAGGGTCACTCATTTTGGGACACACACTGAGCTTGTCTGAAGTTTCCTCCTGGGAAGCTGCTTCAGCCCGAGGCAGCCTCTGCTGTGCCCTCCAGACCACTAGAGAGTGGTGAGATGTACCAGGAGAAACTGACCACTATCCTGCCACCCTTGTTCACATCTGCTCTGGGTCTGGTCTCTGCCCTCTGTCTGCCAGCAGTGATGGGCTATATCCCTTCCTGGCTGCCCTCAAGGTGTGGCTGTTGGACCTTCCACTAGCATCCTCCGAGGAAGTCTGCTTCTAAAACAGGCAGCACATTCACCATCATGGACTGCACTCTGTGATGAGATCTGCTGAAGTCACCATGGCAACTGCTTTCATTGGTGATCCTGACTCTGCATGCAAGTTACCTTAGCACAGACCTTGATGTTCTGCATAGGAAACTTTAGCACCTTGGGTTTATTTTGAGGGATAGAGTATGCACAAAGGGTCTTCTTATCAGTCCCTCCTGTGCCCCTC
Organism: Sciurus carolinensis; assembly: GCF_902686445.1. Lineage (NCBI taxonomy): Eukaryota > Metazoa > Chordata > Mammalia > Rodentia > Sciuridae > Sciurus > Sciurus carolinensis. Next base: position 3,180,734 of record NW_025920104.1, read on the forward strand.
ACTGCAGTCATCTGCCTCACCTGCCAGGACCTTGACACAGAGGAGTCCATATTCCTTCCATTTACCCACACAACCCAGGGCAGAATTTTTTTTGCAAGTTTTTTTTTTATGGTAATCATTTACATGTGCATTTTGTCTATTAAATCCAATAGAGTCTGTGACCTCCCTTGTGGAATACTGATTCGACTGTATTTCTTAGTGTCCTATGTATAATATTTTCCCTTTACCTTTTGTTTTCATGAAGTTTCTGTATGCATTTTTATTAATTCTTTTCTTTATTTTATTTTATTTTACCTTTTGATACCAGATATTGAATCCAGAGGCAGTCCTTTTACCACTGAGCCACATCCCCAGTGCTTTTAATATTTTATATAGAGACAGGGTCTCGCTGAGTTGCTTAAGATATCTCTAAATTGTTGAGGCTGACTTTGAACTCAAGATTCTCCTGCATCTGCATTCCCAGACACTGGGATTATGGGTGCACACCATCACACCTGCCTTCTATATGCCTTTTTTCTTTATTTTGGCACATCTACTTTTATCACACCCATAAACTCTCCCAGGGTTTCAAGAACCCCATCTGAGAATTCTCTGCATGGGGCCTCCTCTTCCTGTTGCCACTGCAAGGGTTAGCTTCCAGAGCTGAGTGGGGTGGTATCACCATGGCTGGAGTTTTCATCCCTGCTTTGCTGGGTGGCTCCAGTTCTTGCTGAATGCAACCTTGTTCTTTCTTCCTTGACTCCCTTGTTTCCTTAGAGAGCATCCTCAATTAGCTTTCACAACAAAGCACCAAGAAAATATATTTTCTGTATTGTTGAATATCATAAAAATGTCTGAAATTAACCCTCCAACTGGACTAACCAATTGGCAGGGGCAGAATTCTGAGCTGGAAACACTTCCCTTCAGAAATGTAAAAATAGTCACCTTTTTAAAGAAGTTTGTGTTGTTAAGCAAGGTATTCAGTTCTTGACAGACAACCTGCCTTTGCCTGCTCAGAGCTTTTGGGTTCCTACACATCTTACTGTTCTGAATCTTCACACTGGTGGTCCTGGATTTGACTTTTGAATTGTCTTCTTGTTACACCTTTCAGCTTAAAACTAAGTCTCCTTTAATCCCTGGGTGTCTTCTTGTACTGTTCCCATTCAGCTGCCCCAAGGCTGTGGGCCTGCCCCTGCTTCCTGAATACAGGTTGTGGATGTCTTCTGCTTCTGTCTCTCAGAGTGCTCTCTAAGTTCTGATGAAAGAACAGACAGAAAAGGCAGCAGTGGAGCCACATACCAGGTGATCAGACAGGTCTTAGGCAGCTGGACACAAGGGAATCTTGCCACCTTTGTGGCAGGTAAGAGGCCAGCACACTACACCCAAGGCCTGGGTTCTGTATCTGAAGCCACAAGATCAAAGCTGGTTGTCCTGCCTTATATGCTAGGGAGGAGAGAAACTTGCCTTGTCTGGCCCTTTCCTCTTACACCTATGTACACTCAGAGCTGACCAAGTCATGACAGCTCATCTTTAAGAGTGAAGCAAATTCTGAGATATTCTCAGACACATCTTACAGGGAGAGAAAGACAGGGTGAGGCATGGTGAGGAAGTGATAGTTTTTACCTCAGAGAGACCAAGTGTGAGTGGAGAAAATGGAAACCTTAGTGGCTGGTGGTTGGTTCCTGTGCACCTGCCAATGGAGGATGGCAGAATGTCCTGCATATCTTCATGGTGGTGGAAGGGAGTGCACAGCAGATCCTGGCTCAGTGGAAATTTGTGGAGAGACTGGGATGTCAGAACACAGTTTGAAGTCAGTGGATCCAATGATAATTTTGTCTCTGGAATCCTGAGAAAGCTTTTGGTATCAGTGTTGGGACAGATCCTTCCAGAGATATAGGTGGAGGCCAAGCATACTGAGCCTGGCTCTAGGGGCCCAGGATAGTGGGCTGGATGCTGTGTCTGCCTCCCCACTTGGGGTTGTGTAGTACCACACATGGACCACACTCCTGCTCCCACCAATGGGTTGTGGACTTTCTTTACTTGCAGGATTTACCTCAGAATGTTGTAAGAATGACATAGGAGTCCCCTGGAGCCTTATGGGGAATTGAGGAAAGGCTAGTGCCACCTCACTGATTAATTTTATTACTGTTTATATGGCTCTCTTTTTTCAGTGTTAAAGTACCTGAAACAATGAGAATTTGATGTATAAGTGCAATAGCAATGTGGAAAAAGTTCTTTAACTATGTGTTCTTGATTTTTAGAAAAGACGCTGGGGCTTTCTTGGTGAATTTGCACACAGATGGGTGGGCTATTGACATTTTCCAGAAGCCACTGTGGTGACAGCTGTGGCAATAGATGCCAAACTACACTGCTCAGAACCCCTGGGGGTACCTGGGCATACATACTGATACAGCTCCCGCATTTCTCTATGGAGAGGGCTAGGAAGGCAGGATTCTGAATTACACTACTCAGAACCCTTGGGATACGAGGGTAAACACATGGTCCAAAATTTCTGGGGGCCATATTGGTCACTGCTGGGCAGCAGAATGCTGGACCACATTGCCCAGAGTTTTCAGGGGTTACTGGTTGGGAATGTAGCAAGCAGCTCATAGGATGCTCTTGGGTCAGGGCTGCAAAATTTACAATAGAGTGCACTTCCCAGTGTCCTTCAGGGTCTACAGTTTCCAGGGCCCAGTGCAATGAGGGTAGCATGGACCAAATGACAGAGTGTACTACAAATAGCCCTTGGGGACCTGCAGCTCACAGAGAATTCTGTAATGAGGGATCGGCAGGTAGAATGAAAAACTGTGCTGCATGTTACCCTTGGGTGCCTGCTGATCCTAGGAGCCTTTGGAGTGAAAACTACAAGAACGAAATACCAAATTTTAGTGCACAGAATCCCTGGGGTTGCCTATGCTCTGCAACTTCTAGAGGTTTCTGTGATTAGGGTTGCAATGTTAGAACACACTACCTGCAATCTTCAGGGTACCAGGAAAAGCAGAGTTTGAGGTTACTGTGGCCTTTCTCTAAGCAGATCTGTGCACATAAAACACTAAATGAAATTATCTAGAAATCTCAGGAGTTGCAACTCCCAGTATTCTCTGTGGTGATCAGATAAATCATTAGCTTTGTGTAAACACAATCCTAAGGTGCTCTAGCTTCCAAGTTTATCTGTAATAATTGAGCATGAACACACTCCCTCATTTTCCATAGTCCTCTGTGATTGCCAGAACCCTCTGTGTTTAGTGAGCAAACCACTGAACTGCATTAACCAAAATTCTAATAGGACTTGAGATACCAGGTTTCTCTGTGTGGAATGGGCAAAGCATGAGACTACATTACCCACAATACATAGTGCCAGCAGCTCCAAGCTCCTCTGCTGTGAGAACTGTAGGGTTATACTATCTAAAATCCTTGAGTGTGTTGCTGAGGTGAGTTTCATCCTGCAACTTCAAGAGGACTCCACAGTGAAGGCTGGACATACTTAAGGCCAAACTACACTACTAACAAGTCTTGAGGCTAAACTAGATGTGAAGCCTAGAGTTTCCAGAGGCCTCCACAGTGGGGACTGCTTTGGTACAGGACTGTATAACATTAGAATTCTCAGAGTACCAAGGCTAACATGTGGCCTGCTGTTCTCATGGCTCTCCCAGCAGGTGCACACAGGCAAAACACTGGACTACATTGCCCAGAATCCTAAGGGATCAGAATCTCCCAGGATCCTCACTGGTGAGGACTGTGGGGTAGAGAAGTAAACTACACTACCCAAGATTTTTGGAGGGGCTCAGGTGCCTGTGTGGCCTACCACTCACAGAGGTCTCCACAGTGAGGGCTCTGTAGGCAGAAAACCAGAATACCTCAGGGCCTGTAGCTCCTAGACAACTTCCTATTGAGGGCTACATGTATAAGCTTTGCATTGCACTATCCAGTATCCTCAGGGGCATAGAGGCAGGCTTGTAGTATTCAGATCCTGGGAGTCTTGATGGTGATTTCTACTTAAGATCAACTGTACTATTCTGAATAATCAACAGCCTTCTGTTCTCAAGACCACTGATGTCAGTGCTACCTTAGAGTGAACTACAATACTGAGAATTCCTGCAGTCTCAGAGCTCCAAGGAGTCACTATTGTGTGGGCTACACCAACATAGCACTATGCTAGAATGTTCATGGTCTTTGGGGACCTGCATCTGCCACATGTCTCTGTGGTGAGGGATGCATGGGAAGAACACCACACAACACTGCCCAGAATCCTTAGATGTGCCTGGGTGAATATGAATCCTGCAACTCCCAGAGACCTCTGTAGTGAGGATGGCATTCACGTTGTATAATTCTAATAAACTTCAACCATATCACTTTAACACTGGTCAAGTAACATTAAAATAAGGTTTGGGTTTGCTGCTCATTGGAACATATTTTATGAATAAACTACTTATTTTAAAAACACACACACACAGCATGAGACAGTACTTTGAGAGTTGTTCTTCCATTTCTACAGTGGTCCCTGCATAAAGCATTTTGATCTATCAAAAAAATGATCTTTCCATTTTCAGTATGTGGATCTAGAGTTTATTTAAAGTATTTTGAGAAGGAAAAATATGAAGAATCAGATTTCTGGCACTTGAATATTTCCAATCAGCATTTAATTTCAAAAGTATATTAATTTTTTTTTTTTTTTGCAGTGCTGGGAATTAAACTCAGGGCCTTGTGCTTGAGAGATGAGCACTCTACCAACTGAGCTACCTCCCCAGCCCTATATTAAATTTTTTTGGCCTCAGAAATCTACAGTGCCAAGCCCAGGTCTATGCCATCAGACCCACCATCCCCAGTGCTCCCACTGTGGCTAATCATCTATGAAAATGGGGTCACCTTTTCCCACAGCATTGATTATTCCTGACTTGAAGGTAGTGGGATAGCACCCTTCTTGTGACACTGAATTATCAAGTTCCTCTCAAGCATCAGGCTACTGAAGGAAAGAAGGTTTGAACAGTACAGTATAATTTTATTGTTGAATTCTTTAATTAGTAGTATTATTCAGATTATTCCTATTATACCTATTATATTTCTACTTTTTTCTTTTATTATTTTTCCCACTCTATTTTCCTCTTATGTATGTGTTTCCTTGGAGAATCTTTCTCCTTTTCTCATGCTAACAAAATATTTCTTTTAATTCTGCTTTCAATATTTCTACAACACAGTATCTCTATAGACTCACTTATTATCTCATTAACATTATATCCTATACCCCGCCCCATCCCCTTTGTCCACCATTAGAAATTGTGGTCCTTATTGCAAACCTATTGGTTTTGCTATAGATAATAATTTGAACTCATCATCTCTGTTTATTAAGACAACATGGTTAATATTTTAATAGGGACTCTTTGGGTAAAGGATGCATTTTGATTGGTGCACTGCTAATATTGTTCTCTCACTTCAAGGTGAGGTATTTTAAATCTGCAAGAGCAGTATAAGTCTGTAGGGGGAAACTGCAATACCGCAAATTTGCACTGTTAGAGGGGAAGATACATGAACAACATGAGAAAACAAGGGAAGAAAGTGTCCCAAACAAACATAGATGCTATATCAATAGAACCCAAGGACAACATGAAAGAAGAAATGTCAGAAAGGGAGTATAGAATGTACATAATTAAAATGATCCTAAAACTGACCAATAAGATAATAGAGCAAATGTAGGCAAAGAATGATTGCACCAATAAACAGTTAAAAGTGCAATTGCAGGAAGCAAAATATCATTTCAATTAAAAGATTCTGAAAATAAACAAACAGAAATTCTTGAAATGGAGGAAACAATAAACCAAATTCAATACTCAATAGAACACATAACAAAAAGGCAAGGTCACTTGGACGACAGAACCTCAGATGAAGAAGACAAAATAATCCTGAAACAAAGCTTTTCAAACAGAGAAGATGGTAAGGAATCATAAATGGAATCACAAAAGAATTATGGAATATCATGAAAAGACCAAATTTAAAAATTATTGGGATACAGGAAGGCACAGATACATAAACCAAAGGAATGAATAACCTATCCAAAGAAATAATAGCAGAAAGATTTTCAAATCTAATGAATGAAATGGAAAATCAAATATAAGACGCTTATAGGACACCAAATATACAAAATTACAACAGATTCCCACAAAGGCACATTATAATGAAAATACCTGACATCAAAAATAAAGAGAATTTTAAAGGCTGTGAGAGAAAAGTATAAGATTACATACAGAGGAAAACCAATATGAATATCAGCAGATTTTTCAGCCGAACCCTAAAAACAAGAAACACATGGAAGAACTTATTTCAAGCTCTGATAGAAAATGGATGCCAACCAAGAATATACCCAGCAAAACTAATATTCAGATTTGATGATAAAATAAAATCCTATGATAAAAAAAAGCTAAAAGAATTTACAAATAGAAAACCTGTGCTACAGAACATTCTCAGCAAATATTCCATGAGGAAGAAATGATAAACAGTGAAAGTCAGAAAAGATAGGAACTACCCTGAAGGAATAACCAATTAAGGAGAAATCAAGTTATAAGTAAAAAATAAGTCAAAATGACTGTGAATACAAGTCATATCTCAATAATAACCCTGAATGTTAATGACATAAACTCATCAATCAAAAGACACAGACTAGCAGATTGGATTAAAAAGAAAGACCCAACAATATGCTTTCTTCAAGAGACTCATCTCATAGAAAAAGACATCCACAGATTAGTGAAAGAATGGAGAAAAGCATAAAATGCATATGAACTCAGTAAAAAGGTAGGAGTCTCCATCCTTACATCAGATAAAGCAGACTTCAAGCCAAAGTTAATCAGGAGGGATAAAGGAGGACATTTAATATTGCTTGAGGGAAACATAAATAGCAAGACAAAAATCATAAATATTTATGTACATGTGCATCCATGTACATTAAACAAATCCTTCTCAATTCCAGGAAGCAAATAGACCAAAACACAACAATACTAGTTGACTTTAACACAACACTGTCACCATTGAACAGATCTTCCAAACAAAAAATTAACAAAGAAACCATAGAAATCAATAACACAATCAATAATTTAGACTTAAGAGATGTATATATAATATTCCATCCATCAAATATTGAATACACTTTCTTCTCAACAGCACATAGATCCTTCTCTAAAATAGACCACATGTTATGCCACAAAGATATTCTTAGCAAATACAAAAAGAAATGCTACCTTGAACTCTATCAGATCATAATGGAATGAAATTAGAAGTCAATGACTAAGTAAAAAACAGCAACTACTCCAACACCTGAAGACTAAATAATACACTATTGTATGATGCATGGATAACAGAAGATATTGGGGGAGATTAAAAAATTCTTTTAGGTAAATGAGAACAATGATACAACATTTCATAATCTCTGGGACACTATGAAAGCAGTACTAAGAGGAAAATTCATTGCATGGTGCACATTCAATAAAAGAAGAAAATGTCAACAATTAAATGACCTAAAATTACAACTCAAAGACCTAGAAAAAGAACAGATCAACACCAAAAGTAGTAGAAGACAGTAAATAATTAAAATCAGAGCTGAAATCAATGACATTTTAACATAAGAAACAATACAAAAAATTGACAAAACAAAAAGTTGGTTCTTTGAAAAATAAATATAATTGATAAGCCCTTAGTCACACTACAGAGAAGAGAGAAAACTCAAATTACTGAAATTAATGATGTAAAAGGAAATACCACAACAGACAGTACTGAAATGCAAAACATAATTATAGAAACTACTTTGAGAATCTATACTCCAACAAAACAGAAAATCTCAAAGACATTTACAGGTTTCTAGAGATATGATCCACCCAAACTGAATCTGGAATACATACAAAATTTAAATAGATCAATTTCAAGCAATGAAACAGAAGAATTCATCAAAAGCCTACCAACAAAGAATTGTCCACGACCAGATAGATGCTCAACTGAGTTCTATAAGACCTTCAAAGAAGAACCCATTCCAATATTCCTCAAAGTATTCTATGAAAAAAAAGGAGAAAACCATTCCAAACTCTTTCATTGAAGCTAATATCACCTTAAAACCAAAGTCAGACAAAGACAAATCAAGGAAAGAAAACTTCAGACCAATATCTCTAATGAATATAGATTCAAAAATTCTTAACAAAATATTAGCAAATTGCATACAAAAATATATTAAAAAGATAGTGCACCATGATCAAGTAGGTTTCATCTCAGGGATGCAAGGTTGGTTCAACATCCAGAAATCTATAAATGTAACTAAACACATCAACAGGTTTAAAGTTAAGAATCACAAGATTATTTCAGTAGATGCAGAAATGTCACTTGGTAAAATAAAGCACCCCTTCATGCTCCAAACACTAAAAAAATAGGAAAAGTAGGAACATACCTCAACATTGTAAAGGATATGTATGATAAGTCCATGACCAAAATTATTCTAAATGGAGGAAAAGTGAAAACATTCCCCCTAAAAACTGGAAAAAGGCAGGGATGCCCTCTTTCACCACTTCTATTAAACATCATCCTTGAAACTCTAGCCAGAGCAATTAGACTGAAGAAGTTAAAGGGATATATATAGGAAAAGATGAACTGAAACTATCACTATGTGGTGACATGAGTATATTTAGATAAGCAGAAAAATTCCACCAGAAACTTTTAGAAATCATAAATGAATTTAATAATGTATCATGATATAATATCAACACTCATAAATCTAATGCATTTTGTTCATAAGTGATGAATCCTCTGAAAGAGAAATTAGTAAAACTACCCCATTCACAATATCCCCCCCAGAAATAAAATAAAATACTTGGGAATTGATCTAACAAAAGATGTGAAAGACCTCTACAATGAGAATTATGAAACACTAAAGAAAGAAATTAAAGAAAATCTTAGAAGATGAAAAGATCTCCCATGTTCTTGGAGTGGCAAAGTTAATATTGTCAAAATGGCCATACTACCAAAAGTACTATACAAATTCAATGCAATTCCAATTAAAATCCCAGTGATATTCCTTATACAAATAAAGGAAGGAATCATGAAATTCATTTGGAGGAATAAGATACCCAGAAGAACTAAAGCAATCCTTAGCAGAAAGAGCAAAGCAGAGAGTATCACCTGACCATTCAACTGCACTACAGAGCAATAGTAACAAAAATGGCATGGTATTGGCATCAAAATAGGCAGGTAGACAAATGGTACTGAATAGAGGACACAAAGACAAACCCACATAAATACAAAGTTATCTCATACTAGACAAAGTTGCCAAAAACATACAGTGTAGAAAAGATAGCTTCTTCAACAAATGGTGCTGGGAAAACTGCAAATCCATATGCAGCAAAATGTAACTAAACCCCTATCTGTCACCCTGCACAAAACTCAATTC